>NC_139663.1:7009145-7286645 GCF_951799395.1 Argentina silus
GACGGTCCCTCTCTCCCTCTCTTCCGCTCTCCATCTTCCCCCGCTCCGCTCTCCTCCTCCCCCACCCCGCTGTTTGATTTGGGTCAGTTTTGCTCACCAGCTGGGATGAGATGTAGTCTCTACAGCAGCCGGATCCAGGGGGCTCCTGGCCTGCCGATCACGGGGGGACCCTTATCTGTGGACCACGCTGGGGCCCGTTTCTGGACTGACTGGGTGGCTTGGTTTGGGGAGCGCTGCATGTAGGGAAGGACTGTGAGCACCAGCAGCCTCTGCCTTGGCCTTCCGCCCCTCGCCCCCTCCGTGGGGCAGCCTGTCGCTCTGGAGTGTCCCGGCCTGGCCGGCTGCGGCCTCTCCCCCCAACACCCTGACGACGCCCTCATGCCTCTGGGGCACTCGCAGTGCCCCCTCCCCGCTCCACTACCGCGCCTCTTGCCTGTGCCAGAAGCCCACACCCCCGTCACCCTCAGCATGGGCGTGGTGGAGGCCATTGACCCGGACCCATCCCCCTGTCCCTCGCCCGTGCCGGGGGGCTACCGGCTGCCCCGCTCCTCTAGCTACAGCCCCCTGCAGGGGATGGGAGGGTCAGAGCTGGACCTGGGAGCAGCCGCTGGAGGGGTTCTGGAAGGGGGTGGGACGGCAGCGGAGCGCAGACCCCGTTTGTGGACCTGTTCTGTGAGACCTGCTCCAGACCCTGGCTCATCGGCTGGTGGGACCAGGTAGGGTTGGGAGGGCTGGGAGTGGAATGAGGCCAGAGAAGCGGCCATCTTGGATAGAGGTGTTTTGGAGTGCTCAAGTTTTCTTTTTTACCATACTACATCATACCCCATTGCTGTGTATAAGAGGCAACCATCTCTCAGTTAGGTCCATGAGGTTTCACATAGGCTGAAAATAGAGCCATGTCAGACAGTTCTGTTATTTATTTATTTTTTACTTCTGTGGCTTGGAGAATGAAAGGGGTATGTGGGACAGGGAAAAAGAACAGATGATATAAATGGTGAGGGGGGAGGAGTGTAAGAGTCTGAGTATGTTGTTGTGGATGAGAGGCATAATAGGGTGTACTGTAGGTTGGTGGGTGAGTGTTTATATTTTCCCTTACCGATTCTGTTTTTCACATTCTATGCATTATTTATGCATGTATTCACTGAAGGGGAACAGGCACAGAGTTTCTGAGTTTATTAACCCTCAACTCTACCCAGTGTTTTAAACTGTCTGTGGCACTGGGAATGTATGCAATAAACTCACAACTTACAAACTCCTAAAATATAAACCTTTTCTCTTCTGAGTAGCTTTTTCTCCATTTGAAGTGAATATTCTCTTTCCCTTAAAAAGTATCATATGTTGTAAATGGTTGTAGGACATGCAGTGAGATGGTTAAGTCTCTTGGGTTGCTCTGATACAGGATGTCCACCCCCACCCCCACCCCCCCCCCCCCAACCTGCTGGCTAATTCAGCCCCCTGAAATTCAGGAGGAGCAGCTCCTATGGTTGCACGTATCCCTGGGTACATATGTCAGCCATCAGAGGACTGACGGTGCCCCCCTGTGTCTCTCACAGCTTTGTGTTGCCACCGTGTGTTTCCTTAGTCAGTAGGAGGAGGAAGTGTGTTGTCTGTCCCTGGCATTGGCACTGCACTGGTCCTGGCACTGGGTATGTGTTGGTTGGCAGCTATGACTCAGCATTGTGGAACGAGGGCCTGCAGCAGAACTGTGTCACTGGGCTTGACTGGGCACCTGGTGCTGGATGACTATCTGACTGTTTAGGGCTTCTGACTGGGTTTCAGATACCTGTCTGTCTGTCCTATCGTGTCCTCATGTCCTGGTCCTATCAATGTCTTATTGGAGGAGGAGAGAGGGAATACATGGAGAGAGAGAGAGAGAGAGAGAGAAAGAGAAAGAGAGAGAGAGAGAGAGAGAGAGAGAAGAGAGAAAGAGAGAGGAGGTGGTGTGAAGGAATGGGGAGGAAAAGAACGGGTAATTCATGTGTCTGTCTGAGAAAGGACGGTTTAGGAGAAAGAATGAGAGAGAGAGAGTAGGAGAGGGGAGGGTTGACCTTGGGAAAGGTCAGAGACACCTGCCTACTCTCTCAGATTGTCACCCGAGCAGCCGCCGCTCTCCCATCATGTTGCAGGACTAACTGTGAGGAGGCAGTTGCTAGGGCAACCTCCCCGGTTGCCATGGAGATTATTATGTGTGAAGGATCAGTCAGTAGGACACAGACTGAGGGGTCTTGTCCGAATCGCACTGCGCCTGCACGTGACTGGCTCGGCTTGGAACCATGGAGCTTGACTTCCAGTCCTCAGACTCCTACTCCCCTTTGGTTGTAGATGCTATAATGTCATATTGAAATATGATTGTATGCAATGTTATGTTATCTGTTAAATCATATTAATCATTATATCATATATATGTTTCTCTCACCTACATTCCAGCAGTCATAGCACACAGGGTGACATAATCACAAACAAAAAACAGAGAATTATGATTTGGATGTAAAAATGTCAGCCATCTCACTATTTCTCAACATCGTTTCTTTGACAAGCTGCTGCAGTGAGCCCCTAAACAAGAGAGACATTCATGTTTTATAGTTCGCTAATTCATTCTTTAATTTGTAATTTACTACCTCCTACTCTGTGGCCTCATCCTACACAATGACCACAATGAATAGGTATTGGAATATTTTGATGCAAATACAAATATTTGTTTATACAATTTCAATACAGACATTGTTGACTTGTATGGCCTGTTTGTATGTGTTTTCACTATAGATGGACAGGTTATATGTACTTATTTGTGTTCAATTTCAATAGCCATGGTTAGGTATGGTGAGAAAATGTCAGAATATGATGTTGTTTGATGTTTCTACAAAAATATGAACTACTATATGGCTTTGTTCTGGTGTGGTTTATTGAGGTTTCATGAATATTTGGGGTTGTTTGGCAGTGATGCTTCAGGGCAAAGTGTGAGCCTGATGTCACAGATTGGATTTATTTCCACCTTTTCTGTTTACTGAGGACTTTGGTACTAATTTCCTCCCTTTCCCTCTCCCTCTCCCTCCTTCCCTCTGTATTGTCTTATTCAGTTTAAGAGGATGTTAAACCGGGAACTCTCTCATTTATCTGAGATGAGTCGTTCAGGGAACCAGGTATCTGAATACATCTCCACTACCTTTCTGGGTAAGTCCAACCTTTTACCTTTCACTGTTATTCCTGCCCATGTTTCCTGTACCGCTAGATGCCCCTACTTTATTCTCACCCCAAAACCACCCTATCAAAGCTGACCTCCGACTTGTATGGCCCTCAGATAAGCAGAATGAGGTTGAGATCCCGTCCCCCACCCAAAGGGAGAGAGACAAGCCCATGTGTCACATCAGTGGGGTGAAGAAGCTCACACACAGCTCCAGCCTGTCCAGCGCCACCATGCCACGCTTTGGTGTCAAGACTGAACAAGAGGATGCATTGGCCAGGGTACAAACACTGTACCTGTTATCTTAGGGCCATTACACACACACACACACACACGCACACACACGCACACACACACACACACACACACACACACACACACACACACACACACACACACACACACACACACACACACACACACACACACACTGGACATACACACACTCTCAGGCGAATGTTCCATAAATGTGCATCAAAATCAGTTAAAATGCTACAAGCCAAGACACAATGATGTATGTGTTTTTTGTTCCCTGTTGAACAGGAGCTGGATGACTTGAACAAGTGGGGCCTTAATATCTTTCGTTTGGCTGAGTTCTCCAATAATAGACCACTCAGTTGCATCATGTTTGCCATCTTCCAGGTGTGTGAAAAGGGCTGTTTATAACTTATGCATATTATTGTTATAATGACATGTAAGACATGATGATGTCGACTTTTCTATTCATGAATATGACGGTGGGTTTGTCTGTGTGCTTGATGCAGGAAAGGGATCTGTTGAAGACGTTTCGGATTCCCGTTGACACATTTGTGACCTATGTGATGACCCTGGAGGACCACTACCATGCCAACGTGGCCTACCACAACAGCCTCCACGCGGCAGACGTCACTCAGTCAACACATGTGCTGCTGTCCACCCCCGCTCTGGATGTAAGGGACAGAGACAAGCGACACGCCACACACATCTGCCCAACCACAGCTCTAACCTAGCCACATCACAACCACTGCAGTGTACTTTTACTCTAACAACAAAGTTCAGAAGTGAACATCAGTCTTCTGGAACTACACACTGTAAAACTTGGCTGCAGTTTCTACAGTAAATGACTGTAAGATACAGAGTAAATAAAGTACCACAAATATGTTTTATATGTACAGCAGACTGCATTGCATTATGGGAAATTATGACAAAACTGGAATGTTATACAGTACTGTAATCAGATCTTACTGTAAAATTACTTTAAGTACCTGACATCAGTCAGGGAGCAACTTATCACAGACGGTAGGCTGAACCAACAACACTGCTAGACTATACAACAGAGGAAGCAACAGTGGAAACCCCCAAACAACATCCCAGTAGGTATAATGGTAAGTAAGATACAGCATCATGAACACAGGAATACGATAATAATAACAATTGTCTTTTCCTAATATACCACTACACTAATATACTGTATACTACCGCTTTGGTTATGCCATTGATAATACACACCAGGCTATGCTAAAGGATTGTGGGTAATTCATATTACTGTGTTCATGTTGCTGTATTTTACTTTCCGGGATGTTGTTTGGGGGTTTTCCCTGTTAGTTCTTCTGCTGTATTGTCCATCCCTTTTGGCTGGGTTATTGGTTCAAGTACTGTAGGCCTACCGTCTGTGATACTGTCTATGTTTCAATACAACATTCACGCTACAATATTTATAATGTGTAAAATGTGTTGTTCTTGCTCACATTTTTGTGTTCTTTTTGGAACTTACCCCTGATTTGCAAACGTTTTAAACCAACAAATAATAAGTGTATTATTTGCTTTAAAAATCAATAAGCTATTGCTGTAGAAATTGCAGGAATTAATTATTACAGGGAAAATACAGTACAGTATTGTTTGGCAAAATACAGTAACATGCTGGCAACCGTGGTGCCAGTAAATTACTGTAAATGTACAGCGAAAGGTTTTACAGTGCAGACTAACTCGTGACACAAAGCCCATTATCAGTCTAACTGAACTCTGAACACATGGAAATATTAGGCCCTCTACATTACAACAAATGTCTTACACCTTTGTGTTCAAATATGGCGTCGATAACACTGTTACACATATTCTCCCCTCCCCCATCTCTCTCTGTCAGGCTGTCTTCACTGATCTGGAGATCCTTGCTGCGTTATTTGCTGCTGCCATTCATGATGTGGACCATCCTGGGGTGTCCAACCAGTTCCTCATAAACACCAGTGAGTCTTCAGAATAGAGACAGGCTGAGAAACACAGAACAGCACAGTCTAGCTCAACACACCACCGCTCCCTGAACCAAGGCACAGTCAAATACACTTCAGAATACAGTGTAGCACGACTAGAAGTAGTTGAGCTTCTACTACTGCTGCTGCTGCTGCTACTGTTAATGACAATGAGAGTGTGATTAACATTATATCTGGACTAGAACTGAATATTTTTTGCGGTTTAAGCTGTCCACGAGTTGGGTGTTTTTGTGTTCTGACCCAGTTTGTGTGTGTGTGTGTGGTGTGTCCTCTCTCCTAGACTCAGAACTAGCCCTGATGTATAATGATGAGTCCGTCCTGGAGAACCACCACCTGGCTGTGGGCTTCAAACTGCTCCATGAGGACAACTGTGACATCTTCCAGAACCTCAGCAAGAGGCAGCGACAGAGCCTGCGCAAGCTGGTCATAGATATGGTAAGTCCCCCCCCCCCCCCCCCCCCCACACACACACACACACTCAACATGCAACACTCTGAGCTGCTCTACTGCCTCGGTAGAAGAGTACCTTACAAGAGTTCTGCCATGGCTCATTTCGTCTATCCGTCTATGTTGATGTGATACTGTCTCACCTTCTCCAATTCCAATGTTCTACGCAGGTGTTGGCAACAGATATGTCGAAACACATGAGTTTGCTGGCAGATCTGAAGACCATGGTGGAGACTAAGAAGGTGACCAGTTCTGGAGTGCTGCTGCTTGACCACTACACTGACCGCATCCAGGTGAATTTTGACCTCTGAACTTACTGTACTGGCGGCACAAAAAAACCCCAGAGGAGAATGATAAAAAAACAAAAAACTTTGCTGTCAACTTGACCTCTCTACTGTCTGAGTTCCAGTTCACATACGTACTATGCATCAATACAGTGTTGTTTATTGAGACTGAAATATGACCCTACATCCTCTCTGTGTGTGTGCAGGTCTTGAGGAACATGGTGCACTGTGCTGACCTGAGTAACCCCACCAAGCCCCTGGCTGTGTACAGACAGTGGACAGAAAGGATCATGGAGGAGTTCTTCAGACAGGGGGACAAGGAGAGGGAGCGAGGGATGGAGATCAGTCCCATGTGTGACAAACACACTGCCTCTGTGGAAAAGAGTCAGGTACATAAACAGACTGTACACTGTCTCTCACACTGACACATGCACACACACACACACACACACACACACACACACACACACACACACACACACACACACACACACACACACACACACACACACGCACACACACACACACACACACACACACACACACACACACGCACACACGCATGCACACTCATGCACGTACCCTCCCGTGCACACGCACAAACACACACACACACACACACACACACACACACACACATACATTGCTGGTTTCTATCATGTTTAACAGTCATTTTATCCTTCTTACCCCTATTGTAGGTGGGCTTTATCGACTACATTGTGCATCCTCTGTGGGAGACATGGGGAGACCTGGTGCATCCTGACGCCCAGGACATCCTGGACACACTGGAGGACAACAGGGACTGGTACCAGAGCACCATCCCCCAGAGCCCCTCCCCACCCCCACCCCCAGACAAGGAGCTCAACGCCTGCATCGACAAGTTTCAGTTTGAGCTCACCCTGGAGGACAACAGTCGGGGAGGGCAGGGGGAGGAAGAGGATGAGGAAGATGAGGAGGAGGAGGAGGAGGGAAAACCTACCCCGAACCACATGGCTCAGGACTCCTGTCAGGGGGATGAGGAAGAAAAGAAAGAGGGGAAAGGAGAAGGCGTGGTCGAGAAGGAGAATGACGACATCATTGAGGAGGAAGGGGAGGTGTTGATGGAGGAGGTGGTAGAGGAGGAGGAGGAGGAGGGGGGAGATAAGCTGCAAGCTCAGTCTGAGGTTGAGGGGATGGAGGAGAGACACTCTGACATTAGCCCCTTGGAGGAAGAGGAGGAAGATTCATCCTCACCAGCTGATGACACATGAGTTCCACTCCTCTCTCCCCCTCCTCACATGCACACACACTCACATGTCCATCCTTTATTTTCGATGGCCAAACCAAGAACAAATAAGAACTACATAAACAATACAGACCTTTAAATCTATTTTTCAAAAAGGGAACAAAATAATATTGCTTAACGAAAAGTTATTTACACAGCAACTGTAGATTTGGAGTGGGAGCTGGAGTCTTTCCAGCTAATGCCATGAGGAACTGCGGACAAAGAGGAATTTAGTGGAGCATCAATAATGGGCCATTGAAGATAGTGTAGCACTCTGGAACTGAAATGCACACACACATAAACACACAAAACTCCCTCTCTCTCTTTCTCTCTCTCTCTCTCTCTCTCTCTCTCTCTCTCTCTGTCTCTGTCTATTTCTCTCTCTCTCTCTCTCTCTCACACACACACACACACACACACACACACTGTACTTACACATACACTCAGTGAGCACTTTATTAGGAACACTATACTAATACTGGGTAGGACCTCCCTTTGCTCTCAAAACAGCCTCAATTCTTCGTGGCATTCAATCCACAAGATGTTGGAAACATTCCTTTGAGATTCTGGTCCATGATGACATGATTGCATCACGCAATTCCTGCAGATTTTTCAGGTGCACTTTCAAGCTGTGAATCTCCCGTTCTACCACATCCCAAAGGTGTTCTATTGGATTCAGATCTGGTGATTGGGAAGGCCACTCCATGTGCATGAAACCAGTTTGAGACAACTTTTGCTTTGTGACATGGTGCATTATTATGCTAGAAGTAGCCATTAGAAGATGGGTAAATTGTGACCATGAAGCGATGCACATGGTCAGCAACAATACCCAAATAGGCTGTGGCATTCAAGCAATGATTGATTGGTATTAACAGGCCCAAAGTGTGCCAAGAAAACATTCCCCACACCATTACACCACCTCCACCATGAGAAGGTGTACAGGTGTTCCTAATAAAGTGTTCAGTGAGTGTATACACACACCACTAATGTAAACTGCACACATGTCAACACCCTTGATAATAATATATATGCCATTTAGCTGATGCTTTTATCCAAAGCGACTTACATTGCAGCAAGCGCATACATTTTTCAGTATATATAGCCCCAGCGGGAATCAAACCCGCAACCTTAGCGTTGTTAACGCCATGCTCTACCAACTGAGCCACACTTGACTGTGTGTGTTTGTGTGTGTGTGTATTAATGTGGGGAACATGGATTGGTAATTAATCTCTTTGGAAAAAGCCATCTCTAAATGGAGTATTAACTAGTGTCAGTCAGTATTAATAGTTCATGTTTGTTAGAATTTCAACAGGAACTCTGTTCTCTTCAGAAAATCTACACTTCTGAGTGACTTATTTTCCATTTCTGTCGGAAAGAAAATAATGTATGGACATCTACAGAGTAGGAGGAGAGAGAGAGAGAGAAGAGGAGAGGAAGATGTTGAAAGAAAGGAGGATACTGCGATGAGGGGGCCACAGGGTCCCAGCCCCTTTTTCCCTTTACAAGGAGTGCTACCGGTGCAAGATGGCTGTGTGCCTTTCTGAAACACCAGCTTCCTAAATGGAGCTGCCGTGAAGCAATGCATCGTGGGACAGGAGTGTTTGCTTTTGTCTTCATTTTTGATTGTCTCTTGTTAAAGATTTATCTTAACTGTTTATGATTTACTGTGTGTGTCACATGCTCAGTTCTTTTCTGTGGTGACATGTTTTCAGCTGTAAGTCTTCCTTTGTTGCTCTTCTGGTGATGAAATGTCTCAGAACTGTAGATAAGGAGAAGTCACTACCACTACCACACCACCACTACCGCCAGTGGACTGTCCTGCTTGATTTTCATACTTTTTTACTTTCAGAGGATAAGCCATGTGATGCTTTGGAGCATAAGTTTTGCCTATTTTCTATTTATTCACGGTTTTGCTAGATATGTTGAAGAATTGGAATAATCTCATCTGCAGCACAAATTCACAGATCATCTCTCACCCACTTACACTGTGTGTTCACGCTCCGTCTCCTGTTACATACTTCTTCAGTTCTCGCCAAAGCAAAAGATGGCAAACCCATCAAGGGAGAGTTGCTTTGAAGGAGCAAAGGGAGTTTTGTGAGGGTGGGTGATTGTAAGGCCAAACAGGGGAGGCTGGTGGAGGTAGAAAACCAGGATGGGCTCACTGTAATGTGTTTGATACCATTCCTCATTCCATTCCATGCATTACAATGAGCTTGTCCTCCGATTTCTACCTCCACCAGCCTCCCCTGGGGAATACTGTAGAGAATATCAGGGAGGATGAATACTAGGGGAGAGGGGAGAAGCTTGGCCAAAAGGAGAACTGGCAGTCCACAATCATCCTTGTTATGTTTGATGCTTTTTTGCCTTAATGTCAAATGCAGGATACATACCTGCCACTATGTAGATTTATAAGATATATTCTAAATATCCTAGTATATTTATACCACGTCTGTATGCCTCTATCTGTGAGTATTTGTGTGTCCATACACGATGTACCAAGCATCTGCATATGGAGGGGAAAGTGTAACATTGCGGCTACATGTTGCTGCAATGTTATAGCCAATATTAATAATGTGTTTTGTTAGTTGTGAGGGCACAATGACATATTTAGCTCAACCTGAGGGGGTGCAGATCAACAGACAGGATGTAGAGAGAAGATTTTTTCTCAAAATACTTTTCTTATTTAAAATAAAGTAGGTTAAGGATTGCGAGAGAGAGAGAGAGAGAGAGAGAGAGAGAGAGAGAGAGAGAGAGAGAGAGAGAGAGGGAGAGAGAGAGAGAGAAAGAGAGTGAGAGAGAGATAGAGAGAGAGACAGAGAGAGACAGAGAAGACAGAGACAGAGGGAGAGATGTGTGTATGTTTTCTGTTGTCATGTGCTGTGTGAGTCATCACTCAGTCACTCAGTCACTCACTAGCATCACCATGCCTTGTTGAATGACGTCAGGATAACCAGTTTGATCAGCACAACTGGAATAGGTCACAATTTGGAATTCTTGGAATTCTTCACAGGGTAAAACAGGTATAGCTGTTATAAATGCGAAAGAAGCTAGTTTCTGCTGGTCAGTAACTAAGCTTATCTGCAAAAGCCTGTGCCTGATGGAATAGGAGACTGGATGTCTGACCAGCTCTGTGATTGGACAGGAGTGTTACTGCACAGGCCTTTAATTGATGGAATAGGAATCCAAGGTTACTGTCTCAGTTACTGGAATAGGAGATTCCCATATGCATCTGCCTGTCTTACTTTGAAGATGTTGCTTTGTTTTTGTGGCTTTTTGTTATGTCATGAGCTATAAAAACAATTGAATTGCCATTTTAACACAATACTGTAGCAATCGTTTCTTATTAAAAAAAAGTATTCAATTGATTAATTGCTGCCATTCTTTTTAAATAATGAAAAGAAAACCATGGGAAATACCACATGTTTTCTTTGAACAGTTTGTGTACAGTTTTTATTTTTGTATCATTATGGTGGACGGTCTAGAAATTGAACTATAATTACATATTGATAATATATCTATACGCATTATCACAGCTTGTTTTGTATATATTGTAATGTTGGATTGTAAATTATAAATTGATTCAAGTCACTATCACTGACAATTAACCACCTTTATTTGTAACGAGAGGTAGTCAAAGACCTGAATCACTAAAGCACTATAAGCTACATCCTCACTCTTTCATCTTCTTTCTCTTCCCCTCTTTCCCTTCTTTCTCTCTCACTCATTGAACTGTATCCAAATTGTATACAAAGGATTAGTCATCAAAAAATATTTTGTACCAGCACTTTATTTTTGGCAGGTAGTGAGGTCGGTGATATGTAGAAGTAGTGTGTGGGTATATGTGTGTTGGAGGATTGGTAGTTAACTGTCACACACTGATTGCATTCCATTGGGCCTGGTCCCAAACCGTTGTATCATTATACTACTCCATGTTAGCTCATTCCCTGTGTTCCAAGACATGATCAACAAAAAATATCCATGTGGGAGTGGTTGCAATTGTTTGACAGATGTGTATGGATGGAGTCACATGTTGTGTGGCTGAAGGAGCGAGAGGAAAAAAACAAGTTATGTCCTGAAAGGTTCATGACGAAGCCATTTCTTAGAATGATCTCCACCTCTACTTCGTAAGTCACTTTCGTCATTTAGACTCCCTCTGAGAACAAATCTCTGGGCTTTAATTCATGTGTTACTTGTTCACAAGTTAGGAAATTAAATGGAAAAAACACTATGAAATGATTGTAATATTTGTAAATTATATTGCTGTAATGTGTAAAATGTGTCCAAGTTATTTTTTATTATATTATTTTTATGAAAGGTTTTCCTCTGAGAGAACTGAGGTGTCATTTTGTGAATAAAATGCATTTAATAAGCAAACAGCTATATATAAAACAATTATATATCAGAATATTTTTCTTTTATTTCACTGTTCGGTACTGTAAAGTGTGTTAAAATTACCAATAAAGGAAGATTTTTTATAATATAAGCAAATAGGTTTCCTGCATAATGGCTTTTATTTGTTGTTTCTTGCTTCAAGATCATTTCCTCACACACACACACACACACACACACACACACACACACACACACACACACACACACACACACACACATCTATATAGAACACACATGTCTTTAGGCCTAATGTCAATATATATATTTCAATTTAGGCCTAAAGACATGTGTGTTCTGTAAGTTATATTAAAAAGCTATTATCCCACCTTACAGAGAATCAACATATATATAATCAAAGAACAATTCAATGCCTGTGCATAGGTAAGTGAAATATGCTAAAGTAAATAAGCCTGCTGTGGAACACTACACAGAATAAATATATGAGATAGGCCTACATACTCCCTACAATGTAATACATAGGTTTGCTTGATACACAAGGATCATCATAACAATGTTTCTATAATTTCTGCTTTCTCACAAACCCGGCCTACTATATACCAACACTTTTGATGGAACCTCACTTTGACAGATGAGACAGCAAGACCACCTACACTAAACACTTCACTTGTGTGCAGGTGTTTCACATAGGATAATGCTTTATTGTTTTAGTAAACTTACAATAGTCAGAGTATGAATAAGGAAGAAGCTACACTTCCCTAACAAATCAGGATAAGCATACCCTCAATAGCCCACCCCTTCAAGAGTGAACCCTGACAACATAGCTTGTTGTGCACTTCTCCACATGGATTTATAATGGGATGAATTGGTGCAAGAGCCCAAGCTTACACAAAACCTATGCTTTTGAATCGATATGGGGGAGTCCACCACACAAGGTGAAGGGTGAGACATGAAGCGCAGCATATGAGCCTCCATGTACCATACAATACCCAACCCATGAGATGGCTGCCTCGCTTCAGAGAGCGATAAGCGGAGCCTCTGTCATCTATTCCTCGCATCCTCCATCCTCACTTCCTTCTCAAAACCCATTGGAGGAGAAGCTCTAAGTTCCTCCCCCTATATATTCTCCTCCAATGGTTTTTGAGAAGGAAGCGAGGAGAGAGGATGCGAGGAATAGATGACAGACTATTGGGACGGACTTCATAAGAAGGCTTCAGATGTGCTTGTTACTGTTTACCCAGCATGCTCCGCTTCACAGTTTCCTCCAATCACTGGGTCCAATACATATTGTAGTCCAATCAGAGGAATACACCACAGTGCACGAGCGTACGAGACAGAAGACGGAAGAAAGGGTAATTAATGAGTTGTCTTTTATTCTCTATTAACATATGCCTTTTTAAGTTAATATATCCGCTCACGTACCAATTTGAGTGTAAATATAGTAATACCTACCTGGCTCATCAGAGCCATCTTTGCAGTTGCAAGGTATTGTTGACCCTGTCAACGATAGATGTGTACAAACCATTGATATATGGTACGAACAAGGCGAGGCACTGGGCAGATATAATAATAGTTACGGCGAACTAGCTTATTGAGCTGAAAGTTACACAAATTGTAATTAATTTTAACAGGTGCATGTGTCTACTCTAGTTGTTCTAAACTGTTTCAAATTGTGTTGTATGGACAGGAAGCCAAGAGTTCTTGAAAGGTCTTGGTGGGCACTGCAGCTACTTGCACCAATCATGTCTGCGTATCTACTTATGTTGATGAGCCTGGCGATAAGCACTGCTGCAGCGGTGGAGATCCTGCGACCACGCGGAGTTCCTCTATCAAGTGAGTTGGCATCTCGTCATTTGGCAGATTCTTACGGCTGTATGTATTGAATCTGTTGTATTAGATATTTGGGCATGATTGTATGATGAATCCCTCATTTCTTACCCCAACAGAGCGGCAGTTCTATGAGGAGAACAAGCCCTTCACCTGCTTAGATGGTTCCCGCACCATCCCCTTTGACAGGGTCAATGATGACTACTGCGACTGCAAAGATGGCTCTGATGAGCCAGGTAGATATTACTCACCTCTCCACAGCAAAGCCAGATGCAAGAATGTTGCACACAGTTCTTGCCTGATGTCATTTGATTTCAAGTTCTGGAATAAATACTGGGATGGAAAGGCATGGTTGAGGCTGCTTCCAGGACACTCTCACATAGGATCAGGCCTACCTCTGACGTTGCATTGAAATAAAGGCAGATTTTTTTTTAGAGAATGCTTTTTGTTCTTGTATCGTTTAGGCACTGCTGCCTGCCCCAATGGCAGCTTCCACTGCACCAATGCTGGCTTTCGGCCAGCCTTCATTCCTTCCTCCCGTATTAATGACGGCATCTGTGGTAAGAAAATATTCTCATCATATCATTTGCTGAGATCAGTTGTTCAGTTCTCTCTGATCAGGCTTTGGGTTTGTTTTGTGTGCTGATGTGTAAAGTGTCTTCTATTTACAGACTGTTGTGACACAACAGATGAGTATAACAGTGGTGTCACTTGTCAGAACACTTGCAGGTGAGCAGTCATAAAAACATGTGTCCAACACTCATACTTTCAGGTGATATTAAATTCACTAGAGCGAGGGCTTAGTTTTGAGGTATAGTATTATGACCAACTGTAAGACCTCTTAGGTCTGTCAATACACTTCTCACTAACTAACAGAGCACACAAAAACAGACAAGCATTATACACACATTGAAGAGTACAACATCTGGAGAAGCAATATGTTATTTGTAGTTGATGTTAGTTTGTGTTGAGTTTGATTAGGTTTGCTTTGTGATGCTCAGGGAGATGGGCCGTAAGGAGAGGGAAGGTCTGCAGAAGTTGGCAGAGATCTCCAAGGAAGGCTTCCTATTGAAACAGCAACTTATACATGAAGCTAAAAGGGGACAGGAGGAGAAACAGGTGAGAATGACCAGCAGAGAAAGGGGAGAGGAAGTATTTAATTGGGATAGAAGGGGCAGAAGAAGTAATGGGTGAAAGAAGAACGATTTTTCACAAGTATTGTTATGAATTGTTGAGCTGATTTAGATTAATACAATAAATACAGAAGTTCTGTGGAGTTCTATGGATTTGTCACCACCTGACAAAATCAGTGATAGGAATTTAGAATATTTATTTATTTGTTTCTTTAGGGCAAGGTGACAGACCTTCAGGGCAATAGGAAGGGACTTCAGGAGAAGGTGGAGGCTCTGAGGACTGTGAAGGAGACAGTAGAGCAACCAGAAAAAGAGGCTAAAGAGCGCCATCTGAAGGTTTGGGAGGGTAAGTACAGATGCATTATGCAGTGGTAGCCATAATGTCATTGCATTTATATTGTACTGTTATAAGGTAAATTCTCTGGCAGTATCTAGGTTGCCTGGAAAACAGCAAGAATGTTTTGCATTGCTCAAGATATGTTGGTAATGTTCAATGTAAATTAATGTAATTAAATGGATAAACGTGTAGATTATGACCTCAATCTGATTTGTTGCGATAGCGTTGACACAATTAATTAACAATGATTTGCAAAACAGTAGTAGTAAGATCTTGTCAGAAGTTATCAGCCATTTAATGTTTGTTTCAGACCAAAAAGAGGTCATCCGTGTGGAGAAGGATAAAGCTATGATGGCTGAGGCGTTTCTGGAGCTGGATGACGATGCTGATGGCTAGTGAGTGTTCACGTGATTCTGTTTAGTCTTTTTGTTTAGTTTTTCTTTTTCTTTTTTTTGTGTTGTTTGTGTGTGATTCAGTGAGTGACAAATGTAGTGTTTTTATTTTATTTATCACAGTGTTTCAGTAGCTGAGCTGCAGTCCCACCCAGAGCTTGACCCAGATTCTGATGGCTCTCTGACAGAAACAGAGACTCAGGTAAGTCATCTTGTCATTTACCATGTCTCTTCTTTTTTCTTTATCATGGGGAACAATGTGTATCTCTACTGAATATTGATATGCTGTCTTAAATACAATCCATTACATCAACTCCAACTAAATTCAAAACAAAATACGGTCTTGTGCAAGAGTAAATGCAGTGTCATTAGCATCACCCTTTGCCGTATTCAAGATGAATAGCTATAATTAGGAATGTATTGTGGGGATTAGATTGTTTCTTCTTTCCAATCAGGGTTTGCTTGGAGGATCAGACAAAGTGGACACAGCAGCATTTGAGACTGTGTGGAGCGGCATCAAAGACAAATACATATCAGAGGTTAGAATTTAGTTTCTAATCTTTCCTCCCAAGTACACTATAATTCCATGTGTAAGGTTCTGTGTGTTGAGCTACAGATTGTGTGAGTACTTTACTGTCTCAGGTCCAGGCAGACATCCCAGCCCAAGTAGAGATCCCCCAGGAGGAGACACGAGAACCTGTCTCTGACAATGAAAATGAGCACTACCCTGAGGATGACATCGAGGATGAGGAGGAAGACGATGAAGAAGATGATGACTATGAGGAGGATGATGAGAAGGTAAGGCGGTGAGATGAGGTACTTCCATGTTCTAGAGTTATTAGTTTTTGAGTCTGTGTTGGATGATCAGATGTAACAGTAACACATCTATCTTTTGATGTGCAGGTACCCCCCACAGTGCTGACTCCAGAGAGGAAGGAGGAAGACGAAGGGTCCATGCCACCATATGACTCAGAGACCCAGAGCCTTATTGATGGTGTGTATGTCCATTCACCTGTCTACTGTTACAATATGGGCTTATCTCTACTCTGTCTTAAACACATTACCTGTGTATGCACAAATACACAATTCAGGGAGCTCAGAATATGACAAGGACTGGCCTAACTAACCAATGGTTATTTGGTCAGAATTTGTGGACTGTTGAACTGTATGTGACCTTGGTTTTGTTGTGGTTATGCTTATATTTATTTGTTTGAATCTCCTCAGCCGCTCAGAAAGCTCGGGATGAATTTGATGAAGCTGAGAGAGCTCTCCGTGAGGTGGACGATCAAATCAAGTTAGTTTGTCCTCAAAAATATATAAATACATCTGTTCTTGCCCATCTGTTCTTGACTTTTGATTTGGCTTCTCAATCTCTGCTGTAATTTCTATTGTACAAGGACAACAAACAATCCTGTGGAAAAGCGCATCGTTACTTGTTGCAACAAAAATACAGGACGTACATGTCTGAGATATCAGCGTCTGCTAGCTAATTATTTTTGTGATCTTGGTTGTTTTTTTTCTCTGCAGGAACCTTGAGAAGGAAATCTCCTTCGACTTTGGTCCCAGTGCAGAATTTGCTTACCTCTACACCAATTGCTACGAATTGTCAACTAGCGAGTATGTAAAAATATGTGTATAAGGGTATATGTACTGTATGTATGTGTCTGTATTTTACATACATGTATTAATCTGTATGACTGTCCACTGATCAGAAAATGAGCTCCTCTTTTCTTTTTTAGGTACATCTACAGGCTGTGTCCATTCAATCGAGTATCCCAGAAACCTAAGTTTGGGGGGTCAGAGACCAACCTTGGGTAGGAGAATATCCCTTAGTCTTCACACTTCCTTTTACTATAGATATGTGAGTGCCATTGAGATAATGATTTCATCATTCTCTCCTTACTGTAGGTCCTGGGGAACATGGTCAGGTCCTGAGGGCAACATCTACTCCATGATGAAATATGACCATGGGACAGCGTGCTGGCAGGGCCCTAACAGATCAACCACAGTAAGTCTTACTGGCCCCAGTCTCCTCTCAGCCTGGTGCATTAGAGTGGTGTGTGAGTGGCCCAGTACATGTCCTCTGAGTGGGGTCGGGCTCATGCATGCTGTCTATTTCTCAGATTAAGCTGACCTGTGGGAAGGACACCGTAGTGATGTCCACCTCAGAGCCCAGCCGCTGTGAGTACCTCATGGAGTTTACCACCCCCGCTGTGTGCCAGGAGCCTCCCAGCCTGGATGGCAGTCATGGCCACGAGGAGCTCTAGAGACCACTCCGATGGTAAGCTCGCCATGTGCTCAGAGAGCAATTACTCAACCCATTTGCTTTGGAATGACCTGAAATTTGTTGTGAGCAATAATATTTACCTCAACTTAGAGGCATTCAGCAGACAGAATGTTGTGAAAGTCTGCTTCAGGGAATGTGTCATTACTCTCTTCATCAGGTTACTCTTAAGGGATCACACACACCAACCTCCCCTTGCCCTGCTCAGCAACAACCAGCTCCTGTACTCTTGGGGACAACCAATGTGTGGTTGTGCTTTATTCATCATGCTTCTCTGTCACCTGTTTTGTCTTCTCTGTGATAGTTTGTCAATTAGTGTCAAAAATGGTATCATTCCAACAATTGTTTTTGAATAAAGTTGATTTTAATACCTTGAATTGTCTATTTTTTTTTACAATGCCGCACAGGTTATTACTGCTGTAAAGCATGTTTCTGTGTCTGCTCAAATGTGTGATTAAATAATAATAATATCATCATTAATACAGGGGAAAATGAGTCAATTTGTGTCAGAAGTACACCACCAAATGTTTTGAATAATGTTGATCTTGTATGCTATGACATCAGTGCAATTTGCTGTTCAAATTCATAAAAACAACTTGGGTCGCTCAGATTTGTAACTTTTATTTTATTTTTTCTGGCATGTAAAGTACAAATAATTAAACAATTCCATGAAAAAGTCTTCAAGCGTCTTCAGCTGAAATCCCAGTAATAAATATCCTAAACTAAACTGAAAGGTTTATTATTTTTTCTTTGTTACATTTTGTCATTGTTCATTTGGTCATGTTTGGAAGTATGAGATTTTGATTTCTTGCCACTGACAGATGCCAGTAGATCTGTTTTGATCATTTTCTCCTTTGATTTGTTCTACCATTCCAGGAAAATGTTGTAAGAAGAACATCACTAAGTTACTCTGTGTCCCCTCTTCTAAATAAATAGACACAAAATACAGTTGGTTGAGAAACAGAAGAACCACTGACCCCTTTCCTACCCAAGTAACCCCCAAGGATTCTTTCCTTCTGTTGTTGTAACTACATTGAGCTCAGGTGTTATATTGTAGCTCTGGACAATGACCATTCTTAAATAACTATTATTGGTCATTAGCAGTAGGAAGGGAAGCATATTGAGAGCGCACAGGCATTGCCCAAGGTCCAGGCTCTGCCATGGACCCTCCAATAGGCCACACCCCTGCCTCGGGTCCCGCCCCATGTCCTGGCACTCTTAGGGGGTTCTCAGGCCGGAAAAACAAGACTGTGATTAGATTAAATAATCAAAAGGTTTTCATTTAACAAGACAAACAGAACACAGGCAGTAAAGGCATAACATCTAGCACACAGCATGTATGTTTATACACTTCAATTAGTTAAATATAGCAGTGCATTCTTTGACTATGGAGAACGTTTCCAAATCGTACTTCTAAAGCTGTTTTTTTTAAATCTATTTGTTCCCTTTTAAGAAAAAAAAATGGTGTAACCACAATTTTGGCAAACTTAAAATCTTTTAAACTTGCAAATATAATGAAATAAACCATAAATATACACAAAACATACTTTATACGAGGCAATAATAATAATAATAATAATAATAAATAGTTTTTAAGTTAACAATAAGTTAAAACTACAAGCTTAAAGTCGCCCAAATAATACAAGTTTGTTGGCGCTATCTTGAATTTTTTCTGTTTAAATTATTTATGTTGCAACAAAAGCTACCACAGACTTTTACAAACACAATTGAACACATTTTGATTGAAATCAAATTCTAACTAAGTCTAAAACTGCATACACTGTAAGAACTGCAACTAATTAAATAATGGAATAAAAATCATAATAAAACTGTACCCAATCAAAGCAACCAAATAACATTTTCGACCCATGTGTGTCGTCTATGGCAAACGTCAACAACACAAATACGCTAAGTCAACATGTGTCTTGATATGTAAAATAAATCAATAAATTACAGGAAAAATGATATTTTGAAATCGACATGGGCTAAAACTGATGATATATTAGACAGTATCCCTTTCAAGGTCTTTTAAAATTGCTCTTTTTATTCACCCAAATATGCAGTTTCTTTTAGCTTGCATGGTCAGAGCACTAATCGGGGGCTGAGGAAGGGATTATGGACATTTTCAGAGATCAGAGCTCTCAGTGCTTGTTTGATTCTCTTAATGAATCCGTTTGTTAACACTTTTTTTCTTTACATTTGATCCTTTCGCTATTCCGCAAACCATTTCAGTGTTTAATTTCTTTTTTTAAAAATATATATATCTTTTGTTCTCAGTCAATATAAAAACAAAGCACATTGCACTTACTGTTCCATAGGAAAGTTTTTTTGTCTTTTTAAATGATTATTATTGTTGCTCAAGCGGTGCAGTACTGTTGTCGCCTGCCATTGTCCTTGACTCTCTACTGTATGTGGGAAGAGGGTCTCTGTATTGACTGTGTATGAAGGGTCAGTTTGGGCTGTTGGTCTGGGGTGTGGGTTGACTACTGCACTTTATATCATCATGGCCTACTTTCTATTTTGCTCCCTAGGTTCACCTCTGGTCTCCCCATGTGCTGCTGTATCAGTCCTACTGTGCTACCTACTCTTGAGTACAGTATGGGTCAGAAGTCATTGGGTGGGGAGAAGTTTGATTATGGCAGGATATTGTATGACCTTTCATGTTGTTTTGGTCGGCACACCACCAATATACATCTGGGGTACAATAAGGAGTGAAATTGTCACAATTAGAAAGAAGCAGGAGGAACATTTCAAGTGGTGTAATGTGTATGTTGTTAAAAGAACATAGTCACGTTGAAAATGTTGTCAAACTAGTACATCGGATTTAATATTGTAACAGAAAGCATGGATATTACAGTGTTGGATATTACAGTTAGAGACACTAAGTGTGTATGGTTTTAAGATATGAGTTCTTTGTATTGATTGTTGAAGGTTTCTATTGGAAACCTGTGCAAATGGTTTAAATGATATTAATTCAACAAATATGTTATTAAAGAGACAGAAGTCCATTCTGATATATTTCACACATTCAGTGTGGTGATGACTGAGCATATGAAATTGATATGAGCAACTGATATATTTCTAAAAGCTTTATGGTATTGAAAAGTAACAATGGCAATGATAGAGTCCTCATGCAATAAATAACAGAATGATTTATCTAACAATTATTCAGGGAACAGTATAGTTAGTCTCGACTGAATTAATCCTTATTGGTACTGATATTCAATCAAATTCTTTGGCTAAATCTGAAGTCAAATCTACCTAATTATTACACTGAAAGGAAGCTCAATCATTCACTTCAAGCCTCTCTGTTTCCAAGCAGCCAAATATTACTGCAGCTTGACCTGGGTGTCTCCTGGGAAAGCACCACACTTCACTGCACCATTGTTGAAGCAACACTATATGAAACCTCAGAAAAAGTTATTTGTTTGTTTACACTCAAAGACAATAGATGCAGATGTATCTCTGTCAGGTTGTAGTCTTAATTGTTGAATTGGTTTGTGTTTCCGTGTATTAAATCAATTCCGATATTTTGGTTTTGTTTTGTCTTATTTAGGAGATGTGGTGGAAAAATTACATTTGTATGAGATAAAACTTTTCTTCGCCCCCTCCCCTCAATCCCCACCCATACACCGCATGCTCTCTCCCCCTCTCTCTTCAAAGATCAAAAGGCTTTAAATAAAGCCATGCGGTGTCCCAATTTTTCCAAGCTTAAGAATCTGTAAAAATTCAGCACAAGGTCTTGTTCTTTTGTATGTATAAAAATAGATTTATCTCTAATGTAATCCTTTCAAAGAGATCGTCGTCCTCTTTGGCTAACACAGCGTTATTTAGAAAAGCAAAATGTCTTCAATACAGTTGACCTTATTTAATCTATTATGTGCAGATGTTTAAATATTGTAAGCCAATATCTCTCCCCATGGAAAGTCATGTTTCTAATAGACAGTCACCAAGACAGGATGTGTTCTGTCATTACATGTCATTTTTAGTGTCTTAAATAATGCATTTGGGAAATTTTTAGAAATGTTATTAAGGTGGTAGTGCCGATCAGATGTGATGTGAGTCAATAAAACAACTACTTTTTTGCTAATGTGAGATAGTGTTGAATGTAATGTCACTGTTGGTATCTGCAGGCTTGAGTTCTTCAAATAACATCTTGAAGGAAGCTTCTGGTATAGTGAAAGGGGTTCTAATGAAACTGAGGAGTGTTTGGCAAAGCTAGAGGAAAACATAACAAGCTATCTCCTCTAGGGCTATGATGAGATCATAGGCAGATAGCACTGCTCTGAGCCATGACTCTGTCAAATCCACAGTAATTGGAACTATAGTCCTCTTATTCGGTTCTATTTTATATACAGTAGACCCTTGTTCTAGCTAGGGCATTCATTTCCACTGAATTATAGAACTGTGACCTTGTTGTTTACTTGGGGTTTTTCTGGTTGGGCATTAAGGTAAAGTGGCTCTGTGATTTGGTGAAAATTATGTCTCTCTACACACCCGTCTAGCCTCTCAAGAGAACTGGACATGAACACTGTCACCATGGGCACACTGTCACCATGGGCACACTGTCACAATGCTCTAAGTTCACAGACAGCTTGTGGTGGAATCCATATCTTATCGCTAAGAAGAAAACCAGAGGGTGAAAAATACAGGGAGATTCTTCGGTGTCAGTGATGCTCAAAACTCTTGTGTTGCCCCCCTAAAGAGGGTCGATATGTGTGAATGTGTGTCTCTGTGGTAGATATGTGCGGTGTAGTGTGTCTCTCAGTGTGTGACCTTTGTGTTTGGGGGTAAAGTGGGATTCTGATGCCCTTTACACTGCTCATAATTTCACCAGTATCCATTAGTTAACCTAAATCATATTGGATCTGAGCCCACATAGGGTGGAGAAACTGCCCTTAGACTAGGTACGACCCTAGTGTAGAGCCAGGAAACAGTAGTCAAAGTTTCTAGAAAATGCTTACATACTCGGCTGTTATAACCACCTTAAATATTGAATATATAGTTATATTTTAATATACGTATATAAGAGAACACTGTTTTTAATTATTTTTCTTTGATCTAAAAATTCACTGATTCAAAATGCCCAAGTGTAAAAAAGTGACTACATCCTCTCCAGCAAGATAAAGGGAGAGTTGGTGGGGTAAGAGTTTGGGTAAATTGCACATATTTGTTCATTTCGATTTTTTGATCATTTTGTTCAGCAGTTGTCATTATTTGCCTGAATTCAATCAAAGCACTCAGCACACATTCTCTGTCACATTCGTTAGACTGTCTCCCTCATAGACACCTCTCTCCACCACCCCCACAGACCAACTATGCACCCCTACTAATTCAATCCAGGCAAATGTAGGGAAGGACTAGCATGTTGTGTAAAGAGAAAAGAAAAACTCTACTAGTGTATTTGTTTGAAACTCTGACTTTGCATGTGTTTGTTTTTATGGATATGCTTGAAAGTGTGTGTGTAGGTGTGTGTGTCTGTGTGTGTGTGTGTGTGTGTGTGTGTGTGTGTGTGTGTGTGTGCGTGCGTGCGTGCGTGCGCGTGTGTGTGTGTGTGTGTGTGTGTGTATGTGTGTGTGTCAGAGAGAGACTCAGTCCAGGCCCATGTAGAGTGATGGTACAGGGAGCTCTGTGGCTAGCCCTGTAGGCTGAAGGAGCTGGCGTGAGCGGCCCCTCTCTCAGGCCTTGTGCTGCTTGCTGGTCTTGAAGGAGACCTGCAGCACGCGGTCGCCCAAGCGGTAGCCATTCAGGCTAGCGATGGCCATGGCTGCCTCATCGTAGTTGGTCATGGTGACAAAGCCGAAGCCCTTACATTTGTTGGTGGTGAAGTCACGGATGACCTTGACGTTAGTGACGGCACCGAATGGCCCGAACAGCTGCCACAGGACGCTCTCGTCAGCTTCAGGAGACAGGTTGTAGACGAAGATGCACCAGCCGGCACCGGTGGGCCCGGTGAGGTTGACCCCTGCCAGGCTGGTCATGCTGTCGATGGTGATGGGCGAGAACCTGGGTAGGAGAGAGGGAGAACTACGATGGGTGTCATTCTGAAGTTCCACACAGCATTCAGTACTGTACTGTCTCTCATGGGCATGTACTGTAGCTGTGATAACTGCTGAAGCTTTGTAGTCAGGTATGGAGTCTGGGGACCCAATCTCCATCCAAACTGCCGTAAGTAGATAAATATATGTGTGGGCACCACAGTGGCTCCAAACTACCTGTTTTCACACGAAACAACACTGTGTGCTCTGACACACAGACACCCACACTCTCTGCATATTTTAGTCATATTCTCTGGTGACCAAAGCCTCTGCAAAAATTGGACACCGAAATCACAATGTTCAACAGAAATCACAATATTGAACAAAACACAGAAACCTAGAGAGGGATGAAAGCAAATCAGAAAAAAAATCATAGGAAAATTAGAGCAAACAGAAGAGACGCAAACGGAATCTGGTATGTCCATGCTGGTGGAAAAAAGGGACATTAAAGCAACCGAAACTGATAATGTTAGTTCATAAATAAATACATACAAATCAGTTCCATTAATCAAAAGAAAAGAACAAAAAGGTTAAACAAAGCCATGCCAGAATACCCTGCTGTTATAAGCTCAAACACTGCTTAGCATATTTGCTGATGGTCGTTTATTGTCTGGGCGGGTTACATAACGCTGTTAAATGGGCAGTGTGTACTGGGAATTAAGACTATTATCTCTAATTTCAAGGGCAGGTCAGCAGGTGGTATTCCGGGCACTTTGTTTGAGGTTGTTTAGGCATGGATGCTTTTGAAAGTACACCTTTGGCATTTACCTCTTGACTCCGTAGCTGGCGTTTAGTAAATTGTCGAGTCTGCAACGCAAGAGGGAAAATGAAGGGGGTGGAGACGTTAGTTGTGAGATCTGAGAGGTGGAAGGGCTTTCATTTAACATGCAGCTCCTCCACCAGCTGGCCTCCAGAGGGCGCCCTTCACTGCAGTGGAGCTTATAGTCCCGAACAGCAACCAATCACAGAGCTACGGCCTAGCTAGCCAACCACAACAACGCAGTTGGCAAATAAGGTGTGTGCAGATAAATGTGTGTGTATATTTATGAATGTGTGATTGTGTGTGTGTGTGTGTGTGTGTGTGTGTGTGTGTGTGTGTGTGTGTATGAGGGTACACTGACTAATTTGAATCTTATTTCATTATCTTGTTAAGCTGAGACTTGTTCGGGGCTCTTTACTTTGATTGTGCTTTGAAAATTGGGGTCTCTTACATTGGTTTTGAGCTGTTATTTGGATCTGGTCCCTTTCCAAATGGGGGGATGATGCTGCAGTTTAAAAGAAAGTCAAAGAGAGAGAGAAAGAGAGGAAGAGAGAGGATGAGCGCCGTAGAGCTCATTCCAGGTGAGATCTGGGATGAGCAGGGTTTGGGTGGGGCAGGGACAAGTAGGAGGGCAATACCTGAATCGTTGGGTCTGGTGGTGCAGGGGGCCAGTGTAGCGGCGGGCGGCAGTCTGGTACAGCTGGGTGAGGAGGGCCTGGCCCGTCTTCTGGCTGGGGTTGTTGGCAAACTTGACGGTGATAGGCTCGGCGGCGCCCAAGGGCTTCTGCCCGTTCAGGCCTTTGATAGCCTCCTCTGCCTCGTTTCGCTTGTCAAACCGGATGAAGCCCACTCCTCGCGATACACCTGCTCCGGGTCAGAAAGCAGGGTAATGTTAGCACCTGAGGAGCAGGGGGAGCGAGTCACATGCTAATACCCCTTCCTGCCATAAGGTTGTCCAGTGAGATTGGCACGGTTAGGGTTTGTTTGATGGGGGGGTGGAGGAACAGTAGGAGTGAGTTAAGGCTGTACCTGTGACCTGGTCCACTAGGATGCGGGATGTGATGATGCGGCCATACTGGGAGAACAGCTGTTCCATGTCCTTCTGGCTCATGGTCTTAGGAAGGCCACTCACATACAGGTTGGCATCACGGATGGAGGCTGAGCTCGGGCGGGCGTATGATACCTACAGCACAGAAACATAACAAAGAAAATACTTAGCAAACACTGATATTCACACATTCATGTATAATTGTAATATCTTAGGTGCCCGTAAAAAAAAACATATTCAGTTTCTCAGCAACCCTGTCCTTTGCAGCCTCCCACAACTGTACTCTCATCTTACCGGTCCTCCCACCCCCTCTCTGTCTCCCCTCGAGGCCATCGGAAACCACAGCAGTCTTTATCATTCTCTTTGAGCAAACACACACACACACACACACACACACACACACACACACACACACACACACACACACACACACACACACACACACACACACACACACACACACACACACACACACACACACACTCTCATCCATGCATAATATGACAGACACAGTCTCACCCATACTGCTGACGCCAAATTCACTATTTTGGCAGAAATGGGGAAATCCGTATTAGGAGCTCCAGCTATGCCTTTCTATGTTCCTAGGAGATTGATTCTACTGGATGTTGACATCCATTGATAGCCAATGCATGCATATTGTGTTACTGTATACCAATGCATATTAGTCTCTTTAGTCTCATATTAGTCTCTAGACATGTAATTGTCATGAATAGTGTGTGACTGTGTTTTTGTTTGTATTCGGGCTGTATATTACATTCGGTATATTCAGTATATTCCGTTAATCTGACCAGTTAATCAACTAATGCTTTAGTAGACAATTCATTTAATTTACAAATAAATCAGTTTAAAACTGATTAATTTAAATCACTGATTAATACATCACATACCACAGTAAGTATGTGATGTAATTGTCTTGCTCACCCCTAGGCGCTGGGTGAGGGGTCATTAGCACCTGCAGAGTCTCTGTTATAATGTTTATGCATTCCTGTTGATAGGCTACTTGTAACATACATGATGCTGAATTTGCTAAAAGCAGAGAAATAAGGGCCAGATTTTCTTAATCCACACCCTCGATGAATCGGTAGATTCATCAACTAATGAGAAAAAAATAATAAACTACTAGTTTGTATCCTTTGCAACTTATTGCCAGTGCCTACTGCTGTGCGCATTATCCATTAGTATTCTGTAAATTATTCTAAATGATTGATTATAAAAGTGCATGTATATTCATGTGTAGTTGTGTATGAGAGCAAGTTAGAGTGGATGATAGATAGTGAGAGTGAGAGTGAGAGTGCATTGTTGTGAGTGGTGTGTTTGTGTGTGATGGAGGGAGAGAGTGCGGGTGTTGATGGAGATAGGCTGATTTCCCCTCCCTCTCCAGCCTCCTTCCTTTGTCTCTGTCCTCCAGAGAGTACAGCTCCACTGGCAACCAGCAAACAATGTAAATAGATCACAAGACATGGAGCATCCTGGACAACTCATAAACACACTCACTCTCCTTACAAACACACTCTCACAGAGATTTGACCTGGGCGGGGAAAAGTTGAATGACTATTGTGTTTTTGTGTTTTAGATATAAATGACAATTGAAATAAGTGAACAAGAGGATATGAAGGCATTATGATGTGGATAGGATGTGCATTACTGTAAGAGACATATTGAATATATATTGAAACATATTTGAATTATTGAGGGAATAAGGTTGTACTCATGTTCCAGAGTGCACTGTTTGGCACCACAGTGTGTGTATAGTGTATATTGACGGTGTGTGAGTGGGAGGGTTCTGTGGTGCAGTGATTGGGGGATATGGGGGGGGGGGGGGGGAGTTGCTGCATTCGGGGAGCAGGGGCTGCCCTATAATTAACCCTCTCCCTGTCTCTCCCACAGTACAGATGGTGCCTGCAGCCCATATGGCCTCTAATCCTGTCATTGGCATTCTGCTCCCCAAGATACCCCCTACCCCCCTCCTTCCATCCCTCCCTCCGTCTCTATCTCACAATGCTTTCATGGAAAAATATGACATATACTTTACCATAGTGTTTAGATGTATGGTATTAATTTGGAGTATAATACATAAAAAACAAAAAACAAACATCATAACCTTCATAACTGGTAGTAAACAGAACCAATGTAACAATAAAAACACCCACCAATTCAATCAACAACTATAATATCAACTATATAAATAATAATTCAGTGTCATTTATGTTAATCCAGCATAAAACATGATATCAGTAGCTAAAGGAATAGTGTATAATGTGACCCCTAAATGTATATATATTTGTACGGGAGCCTAATCTTGTGGAAGAAAAACATACTGCATTGTACTGATAGGCATTAAGAAGATTATGTTTACACCAATAACTTCCACACCCTTCGACAGCTGATGCTGTGTCTCCTGGCGTGGTCTTTCAGAGGTCTGATTTCCTAAGCCTGCACTTTGTCCCAATCTTTGATCTACTTTGATCAGGTGGGGGAGGGGAGGCAGGAGTGTTTAATCTGACCCCCCATCCGAATTCAGGACAAAGAAGCCCCCTAATTACCCCAGATTGCAGGCAGATGGGGTAGCCTGGACTGACCCCCATGCCCCTCAGTGGGCCTTCCTAATTGCATTTCCATCACAATCACCTCTGCATGCTGCCAGCCCCTTGCTTTCTGACCTCCACTCTCTCCTCCTCTCCCCCTCTCTTTTCTTCTCACTTCCTTTGTTCCAGCAACCACTCCCCTCTGCCTCCCCCTCCCTGTTTTCCGCCTCTCCCTCTGTCACGTCTGTCTCTGCCTCGTTCTCGCTCCCTTTCAATTTTTCCCCTTGCTTTTCTTCTCATCTTCCGCAGTGTGTTGAAGCAGCATGTGGAGGAGGGCAGAAAGGGCAGAAAGGAGAGGTCCTCTTACCTTGATTGTTTTAGTCTGCAGTTTGAGACCGTTGAGTGTGTTGATGGCCTTGTCTGCATCATTGGGATCCACGTAGTTTACAAATCCATAGCCCAAGCTCTGACCTACAGACGAGGATGGATATCAACATTGATCCTCAACAAACACTGGTGATGACTTCACCTATGTTGTATTATATGTGATTGTTTGGTTTATCCTACAACTACATTCATTACAGATGTAATCTCAGAACATAGTGTGTGTGTTCATTACCTATGTGAAGGTCATGGGTACCTGTTATCTTGTCTCGGACAAGCTTGCAGGACTCAATCTCGCCGATGCTACCGAATAGACTCTTGAACTCCTCCTGGGTCATGTTCTGAGGCAGGTAGTTGACGATCAGGTTGGTCTTGCTGTCGTCTGTGGGACCGTTGGGGCTAATGACTGGGCCGTTAGGCAGGCTGGTTCCGCTTGGACCATTGGACACCTGAGTTTCCATGGTGCTGATTATCTGCTGAGGAATAGGGAGTTATTAGACCCCATGTCCACACACAAATACAAATACAGATACACAGCCACAGCGACACACAATAGTGTGGTGATATTACTATATATATATATATATATATATATATATAGTCATAGACTCCTCTCTTTCATTGTCAGGGGAGAGGTCAGACTTCAGGATTGCTGAGGGGGAGTGGGATGGGAGGACTGATTTGTCATACACACAGACCCTCTCCCCTTCACTGTTTCACCCCCCTCTCTCCTCCTCCCTCGCTCTCTGCCTCTGGCTCTGCAGATGTCACCATCCTTTTTTATCGTTCCCCTCCCCCCCCTCCCCCAGTTTCCATCCAGGGTCAAACACCATTACATCATTACACAGCCAAGCTTCTAAGTGATGATAGTGGTGGTGGGGATGGTGGTGGTGTGGGTGGGGGTGCGGGTGGTTGTGGGGGTGGGGTGAGGGGGGTGAGATGACAGACAAGAGTGAAAGTGACATCGTCAAATGTGCTCAGTCCTAACATCATTGAGGGATGTTGTGCGATGGATGAGAGTGGAAGTTTGAAACGACAAACAAAAAAACAAGAATAAATTCGGGGAGTTAGTGAGAGGACATTTTGTATGTGCTTGTTTGTAACTTGTTTGTGTGAGTGGAATGAGTGTGTATTTGTGCACACTGGAGGTGTGTTTGTTTCTTCTGTGTTGCTCGGTAGTACACCGTGTTGCTTAATTTGACCCACAGGGGATTCTCATGGAACAGCTGTGTGCAGGTCAGAAACGAAACTTCCTGCTGTGTCTCTCTTTTTCCTCCCTATCTCTTCCTCTCCATCTCTTCGTTTCTGTCGCTCCTCTAATCTTCTCTATCTAGAGTTAAAATCCATCCTCTGACAAATGTAAACAAGCTAATGCTCTCCTATGTGCATGACTGGCCTTACAACCTAATGTGCGTGTTGAGTTTGAGTCTCTTTTGTTTCTTGATATACAGTATCTAGGAAATGAGGTTGAAGTAATTTCTATTTTACAAGCAGTTATCTTTAAGTCTAGCTGGAATGACAGGTCTCTGACTGGTGGGTGTGATGTGTGTTACAGGGCTAACTGAGCAGGCTCCCCTCCAAAGCTCCTGGGGTCTCCCAGTGTAGTGCAGAACATCTTAGGCTCTTAATTAACGAAACCTCAAGAATTATTCTAGTAGAATGACTTTCTGACGTAGGGCTTTGACTGCTTAATAAAGCGTAGGCCATCCATTGACACATGTTGAATGTCCTCCATAAAAAAAAATACAAATAATGAATGGTGTTATTCTACGTTTTGTCAAGAAGTTCATTTGTAGGTTGTTATTTGAGTGTGTTTATTTTTCCCATTGCTTTTTTAAAATTCAGGATGCACTGAATTTCCTTCTGATGTTATCCATCCAACTTAATGTAGCAGACTGAGTAGGACTGTCCTCTCCCTTGGTGAACGTATTACACTAAAAGCATGCCTCGCTTTGATGATATTCTCTGAGCCCTAGTGTAGCTCTGAGTGTTCACAACCGCCCCCCCCCCAACATGCTCAAGATTCTATCTATCCAGCCTTTTCTCTCTCTTCGTTTTCTTGCCTTGAGCATTACCTCTAAGCAGGTTGCCCAGGTAACAGCGGCTCGAAAGAGTGTTGCTAATGGCTGGCTGGCTGGCTGGCTGGCTGGCTTGACTTTTAGCAGTGTGTGTGTGTGTGTGTGTGTGTGTGTGTGTGTGTGTGTGTGTGTGTGTGTGTGTGTGTGTGTGTGTGTGTGTGTGTGTGTGTGTGTGCGCGTGTGTGTGCATGAGTGGTAGACAGAGAGAAAAATCTATCTCTGTTGGGCAGATATTGTTTTTCTCCATGTATTAATATGATATGGCTTTGCAGAAGCAGAGGGTATCTTGAAGTCAAATTGACATTGACAGGGGGAGAAGATCAGAGAGGAAGAGGAAGACAGAGGGAATTATGACAGCCTAAAAATAAAACACTGAAAACACATATCTAAGCACAAGAAGGATGCTGCAAGTAGACTTGCCATCCATCATACAAATATTATGGGTCCTTTGGTTTAGAGCAGTAATGTCTACTAATCTGCAGACTGTGCAAGAAGAGAAAACAGAGAAAAGTCTCTCTCTGTGCCATAAATTAACAGATAAAATGGGAATTCATAACTAAAATGGAAAATGACAAATAGTGCACAAAGTTACTGTACGAATAGACCAATAAAATATCTCTGAGTCACCACGCAAAATCTACAGTGGAAATGTGATGTCTAAAACTGAAAGAAATATGAATATTTTCGAAATATTTCCCCGAACTGACAAAAAAAAAACATTACTCTTTGCACAAAAACACTGAATCAGAGCAAATTTGATTCGCCAACTGAAAAAACCCTCACTCTGGCAGACCACGCATCCACAGTGACACGTGTATAAAGTTATATAATTCACAAGCTCAGTGACTGCACGCTGGCCACAGAGACTGGCTGACACAAGCAACATCTAAAAACTGCCCAGAGATTTCCAGGCAAAAATAGAAGAGGTTGTCAAATGGATTGCATTCATGTGCTATAAACAGAAAGAGTCTGAACTTCATCAGAACATGAGAGCTTTTTTACAAAGAGAAACATTTCGCAAATATCCACAAAGACTCACAATTATCCAACTATATGGCAAGGAGGCAGGCAGCGACTCAACTGGCATTAGATAAAGGCAATCATCGTCTGTAGTGGGGTATATGGGCTAATTCTGTTTATTAATATTCTCTTAGTAACCAAAAAAGTACTGAATCGATATATGAAAAAGACAACAAAAAGGTAACACATCAACGCAGCAGAGCAACCCAAAACTCTGTCAGATTTCTGCTTTTGGGCCAGCCCTTCTTGTCCTGGCCTGTACCTTTTCTATTTCTGGGACCTGAGAGATGTCACTCAATATTTAATGTACTGCATCAGCATTGCCTACCCCAGACTTGCACGCAAACAAGAGCCCTGCCTCCTCTGCTGAGCACACAGACCACCAACACTTACAAAACAGAAAACCACTGCATGACTAAAATGAAAACGTAGACAATGTAATCTACTTTAGATCCGTGTCCCTTATCCATGAACACTACCCGGTTCCTCTATTGTAAAAAAAAAAAAGAAAAAAACAGCAGACAAACTGTCATATGTAGTATGTTGATCCACTTAATGATGATGACAAACACGATGACAAAATCTCTGTACTAAGGATGGGAGGTCAGGAGGCCTGTGATGATCTCACCATAGAGCTTGGAACTACATTACTGTTGTGAACGCTTCCTGTTAGTGACTCCACTGTTGACCGCCATGAATTATGTCACACTGGACAAGGAGAGAGTCGTGGAAAATAACCTCTATCTCTGAGTGAGATGAAGTGAGAAATAAAGGGGGGAAATGGCCACCACCACTGGTTGGGTATTTCCTGTTAGCAATAACATAATAAGAAAAAATAATTTAAAAATGTTTGTAATTGTGGGCTTTGTGGGACAGAGACAGACATAATTGAGTGGGCCAAGTCAAGTAAATAGGGTTTTCATATCATGTTAGAGTTCTCTATTACATTAATTGATCTATAGGCTAGATTGTACCACAATGCATCAAAATAAACATATGGGAAGACAGGGAAATGAGAACATTCATTCATCAATTCGAAAATAAGGTGTGGCCCCTCATGACGTTTTCTGTCATTTCTAAATAAACATACATGTGTGAACTATATGTGATACATTTCACTGAACCCAAAAAAGTCAGGGGATTCAAAATTGAGGTTTAGATCATAGCTCAAGAAATCGTCTCAATTTTCCAGGCTTTCTTTGTCTTTCCCTTCCTTGATTCTAAAATATATCAATGCATTTTTATATAAGGCCTGAATCAAATCTGAATTCTAGGCTCGAGTTTTAATGGGCCTTCTAAATAACACAGATTACAGGATTATCCTAAACAAAAGGCATTAGCTACACTCTCTCTGCAGCTTAAGGGATCATGGTGGCAGCTGTAGAACAACAGGACAACAGGAGTCACACTTCCAACCTACGTGTGCACTAGCACTGGCTTTAAATCACTGGCAGCTTACCGCAATATCGTGTTTTCTTTAGATCTATTCGATTATGGAAAATAGATTTATTTATTTTTTAATTTTACATTTATTAAGGTATTCAAATTCAGGCAGGCAATAGACATACGCCACGTTAGAAAGTGAGGAGAGAAAATCTGTCTGGACGCCCTCGTTGAAACTATGGGCGCTATCCAGAGTGCTGAACTAGGGAGTGGCTTTCAGGCGATTTCGTTTGAGGCCAGAAATGCATTGTCCAAATCATCGAGCCGTTTTGTTATTGCAAAATGTTTGAAATTCGCTTTTTGACATTAATATACAATAATCTTCGACTTTATATTGCAGCAAATGTTTTGTCCTAACCTCGTTCGATTTATTTATTTCATTTATTTACCCCCTACCCCTTGCTAATGAAAACAAGACATGTGCGCTCTGTAGGCATTCATAAACCCGAGCGCCTTTTTGCTGAATAAACGTATTGAAACAACCAAACAAAAGAGCCACCCGTTCCTCCTCTTCTCGCGCGCAGAGACTATGGCAGCACTATGAATATTAATGTAAACAGTAGCGCTTTGTGTCGTGGCCAGAGGCTGCAGGACGCTCCGGGAACAATGAACGTTACAATTGCCAGCACTATTTCCCTCTTGTAAATCAGTAGATAATGCCAATAATAATAATAGGCCTAATAATAATAATAATACACATAATAATACACATATTACTATTATTAATACTACTACTACTACTACTACTACTAATAATAATAATAATAAGACCAACAATATCCCAAATTGGGGGGGTGAGGCCTTGAAAGAAAATGTGTATCTTTGCCCTCCCTAATCTTTTGCCTTATTATTTCCGCGACCATGGCTGTCAATTAGTTCAATTAATTTCTAATAAATTAATTAAATTCTGAGTATGCTACAGTAGCAGTCCTATATTGCTTATGTAATGTCGTGGCAGTTGGGGTCTTTTATTCGTATGTGTGCATATATATGATTTCACTACAGCCTACAGCCTAGTCGAAGAAAACGTGCTTTTACAACTAAACCACCTGATATTGGCCCATACGCCATGATCCAAATGCAATGATTTTCAGAGTAGCAACTATGCCAAAATTGTTCTGATTATCATGCATATTACTATAATATAATCCACCTTAACATCAGATATATATGTTTAGGTTCGTTTACACTTGGTGGCCTGTTGTCCTTGTCCTTGAATTGTGTAAGCGCCTCGGGAAGGTTATCTGACTCAACGGTTTTATTTGCTTGGCACTGCGGTACAGGCATGCTCACGGAGGACTGCGGAACATGTGGTGGGGAGCTATACGTGCAGGACGCTGACTAGGCCTGCTATCTGAGCTCTAAAGGCAAAAATAGATATTGCTCAATAACAGAAAACATGAAGGCTACAGGTTATCAACTGCACGTAGGCCATATCAGTAGGCCTATACCCTAAGTTATCAAATACATAAATATATATATAAACATAATAACCTAGGTCCTACGTTATTATTAAAATAATATGAACATTGAAGAATAACCCCAGTTCCTCCAGGCACAGGAATGATGGCCGTATTCACTTTTGGACATTTTCATACTACAAAAACACTAGGATACTATCTCATAGGCTAGGCCTGTAGGCCTACAAGTCACGTATGAGATGGAAAATGTGGTTCTACATTATATGCAGGCCTATATTAAAAAAAACCAGCCTATATTGAATAAAGAAGTTGCATGTTCTAACCTGGGCTTATAGTTATAAGAGGCTATATAATATTGCAACATGATTTGGGTTGTGATATTTGGCCAATCTAGCCCTATTTTATTCAGCTCGCTAGTTTTCTTCAGTAATTAGCTGTAGGGCTACATCGGTAAATCATTCCACATGCTGACAGGTGTAGAATTACAGAACAGGCACATTCAAGACAAGAGGGATGTGAAGGATGTTTGTTGAGATGAAGGCTTTGAGACCAATCGCCAGCGCGTGCCATCATTATGTGCTCGAGTCTAGCAGAGACACGCCCAATTCCGCCGTCGGCAATGATCAAACCTAATTTATTACAGCTTTTCTGCCCTTTGTCAAACAGGCGTGCTTCAAATAGAGGCAGCTTTTACAAAGATGAGTTGATGGGTGGATGAAAATGTGCTGGTAAAATACATGCCATTCTGCATCCCTATTATCGCGGCCTCTGAAATTTCCAGCCCATGTACTCGGTTGCATCGCAACGAGAACCCTTAGGAATTTTGACTTGCCTGATTCAATCCAAACCAATGGATGCGTAATCTCTCTCCTCCCCCTCCCCCTCCCTGAGTGACTCGACCCTTTTTCTTTGCCTTGCTCTCGATGGGCCCTCAGCCTCCGAGGCATCATGTTTTGTCTCAGAAATCCGTCTCGAGCATCCTTGTGCTGCGCCAGGCAGAGAAAGGCAGTCCTCCCCCACTATATCGCTCAGCAGCATGCGGCCTCAGCAGCCTCTGCCCCCTACGCCCTTCTGCCTTTTCAGCACTTCCCTTTATTCCTGCGGAATTCCGTAACCTTCACTTCTCTGCATCATTGTCATGAGCGTGATCACATATATACAAAAACCGAGACATTGAATGACTTCCACGTAGGCTACTTGGTATTCACAAAAATGATGCTCTGTAAAATGGCAGCAGATAGCATTTGGCTCACAAGCGTCGAAGATACAGACATAGATGTAGCGCAGCCGTGGCGCATCGTTCAGTATGACATTACTAATTACAAGGATCGATCGTTAATCTTGTCATGATACTACACTATCACATAGAGGAGAGAGGATTATGCTCTGTATAGGCCACTAATCCTTACAATATTGTTTGTATTGCATTTCATCTGTATTCTTGTAACGTGATAGAGATAGGCTATAATAGAGATATATGATGCATATGCAAACACTGTATATGTATGATATGTATGTGAATGTATGTATGTGAGTGTATGACAGAAAAGCAATTGGAAAACAAAGGGAATGAGCTTTTGGGGCTCAAATGTATGCATGCTGCTACAACATCATCCTTGCAAATAGAAGAGAAAAAGAGGCATACGTACAGTAACCATTCTTGACGTACAATGAGAGTGATCTAGGTCCTTCGTTTCGCAGGTCTTGAAGCCGTGGATTGAGTTAGTGTTTGTTCAGTGGCCTCTGTGTTATATGGCCTTTATGTTTTGGTGTAGAATGGCTTTGTCCAAATGAAAAGAAAAAAAAAGAAAAAAGGAAAAAAGACAATCTTCTCCAGGGAATCTCAGCCCTTTGAGATTGTAGGTGTCCTCTGTAGGGTGAAAATGAGGAGAAAGGGGTTTTCTTCAGGATGATGATGAGGGAGAGCTTTCTCTCCAAGTGGCGTGGGCGATGGTTCAGAAAAAAGAGAAGCAGTGATCCCCAGCAGGGTGTGTCCAGGGGAGGGTGTTCTGGTTCTGCTGTTTTTGTGTGTAATTCCCAGCTCCTCTCGCAGTCTCCTTCTGTGCCTCTGCTGCAATGTTCTTCTTTTATGCGTCCTTCTGGCTGGCAGAGCGCGCTGCTGATTGGCTAATTGTGCAGGGAGGGTACTACATGGCAGCCATTGCAATGCGCTCCTCTCCCATTATCCCCTTCAGGAGAGAGCACCAAGAGCCCCCCCCCCCCCCAATCCTCCACCCCCCCTCCATCTCTCCACTCCCTCCTTCTCTCTGCCCTTCCTTTCTTCCTGCCCCCCCTCCACACACACACACACATGCAGAGCTGAGTGAATAGAGCTCCACCTGCACTATCAGAACAGATGGGTGCAGCAGAAGACAACAGCCTTCTCTCTCTCATTCCCCACTTTCTCTCTCTCTCTCTCCCTCTACATAGCCTTTCTCCATTCTCCAGACTCCCCTTTCTGTTGGTTAAAGCTTTTCTGTCCAAAATCACTGTTTGGTCTTTGTCCTTGCGAGGAAAAAAGGCTGTGTGTGTACTCTAGCACGTTGAGTGTACAATTGAGGTAGTCAATCACAGTGTAAACAAACAAAAAATGGCTGAAAAAAGAACATGGAGGAATATAGGGGGCTAATAACAAAGTATGAAATCAGCAAAGCAGACTAATGATATGAATGGATGATTCCCTCACCATCCCATTGGTTTCATGTTTCTCTGTACTGCTCATGTGCAGGGCAGATGGCTGACTACTGAGTCAGGTGCAGGAAGGGGAGGGGTATTTAGATGTGGCTGTTGAATTGATTTGTGTTTATACTCAATGTTTACTGTATTTCAAAGACAGCGTCAGTTATGTTGAAGATAGGCATGATTTGAATGCCCTACAGGAAAACACAACATAGCCATGGCAGTGATTGCGTAGTACTCCATGTTGCTCAGACATCCTCCTTGTGAGGAGCGTCATCCCCTCTCCCCATCTCCTACTGCTCCCCCCTCCTCTGTGGCCGTGTGGTGAGTGCTCGCTGAGACAGGCTGTTTGGTCTCATCTATAATGCATCCCCTGCCCTGGGACATCATGTGTGACAAATGACCTATTTCTGCACAGACCCCCATAGGGCCTTGACCCAAGGGTGTGTGCGTGCGAGTGTGTGTATGTGTGTTTGTGCATGTGTGTAGGGGGTTGTTGTTTTTCATGCGAAGAGGAAATAATGTGTGTATTTTGTATGTATACAATTATATAGTATGTGCTTATGTGTGTGGGGGGTTCTGTCTGTGCTAGTGGTGCTGATGTGAGTCCTCCCATAACAACAATGTTTTTTTCCTGCCTTCCTTCCCCTGGCTGACCTTGAGAAGTCCTTAGATGTCTCCGCCTTTAAGAAATGATGGGGAAAAGGGGGGAGGGGTGATTCTGATTGTTGACACTGACTGCTCAGGTATCAGGCAGCTGCATTAAGTCTGTGCTTCCGAGTCTATTCTTGCACAAATGTATTTTTGGAGCACAGAATCAATCCACAAAGACATTAAAAACATGTATTTTATTTGGGTTTCAATACCCTCACATTTGTATGCAGATGTAAACAAATATGGCGGGGGAGTATGAGAAGCAGCGCCAACAAAGCAGGTTACAATTTGGGGTGTGTATGTGAACAACAGTTTTAGTGCCAGCTGTAGGACATATCTCTGGGTTACAGGTTAAACGTGAAGTCGGTTACGGGGTGAACAGAACTACTCTAGGGTAAAGCTGGCTGCTCCAGGCTGATCTTAGCTGCTCCACTGGGTTGAAATAGATGCTAATTCTTCACATAATTGTATCGTAGCTTCTGCTCTTTTTCCTCTCCCTCCCTCCCTCTCTATTTCTCCCACTCTCTTCATCCCTCTCTCTTCCTGTCTACCTCTCTTCCTCTCTGTCCTTGTCCTGCAGCTCTCCCCCAGTCAGTTTCTGAATGTGGGCCCTGTCTGATATTTTACATAATTGCCTTACATAAGTAGCCAGCTCAGCTTGGAGCTTGGATGATATTAGCAGAGATGAATATTGCATGAGGAAAGCACTCGTTAAGCGTTAATAAGAGGATCGAGATGGGGCCCCGCTGTCAGTCTGTCTTAACCCCGCCCCCACTGTTCTGTCAAGGAGTGACTATACTGAGCCTGTATGCATTTGTGTGAGCTTAAGTGAGAGTGTGTGTGAGTGAGTGTCTGACTGTCTGTCTGTCTCTGTGTGGGTGGGTGTGGGTGGGTGTGGTGTGTGTGTGAGTGAGTGAGAGAGAGAAAGAGAAAGAGAGAGAGAGAGAGAGAGAGAGAGAGAGAGAGAGAGAGAAAGAGAGAGATGGATAGGGAGAGATGGAGATTTAGCCATTAGGTGCTTGTGTTGTTTTCTGCTTTGTTTGCTGAATAAAAGCAGCTCTTATGACACAAAGGCACCCAGGTCTGTTCGCTGACTGCAGCCCCACGCACTTGCAGTTCACTTAGTGTGAATAAACAGGCTTAATTGCAGCCCCTCATTAGAGCCCTGGTTGGCAGCAGGGCAGCTGAATCACCCAGTGGGTAAGAGGGCATCTGAAGCACCTATTGTACATTTCTGAATTAAAGGATCAAGCATCGCTGTTGCTTAAAAACCTTTTTGTTATTCTACTGATTATTTTCTTATATTTAGGGGCCCTTGCAGTAAAGGTGATTAGGAGCCCTGTTGCATTGGTTCTGATTCTCAAGGAGCCCTCAGGCATTCTATTGTTGTTGTTCAGTGTAGTGATTTTTTGTCTCCACTCCGATGACACTTTATGGAATGTTATTTGGTGGCAGCAGGAGCCATTTATATTCAGAGCTGCATATGTTGAATATCCACAGATAGCCCACAGATTTTGAAATACACAATAGTCAACACATTCTCTGTAGGTATACAAAATATGTATTTCTTTGTTGAATGGTAAAAAAAATAAAAATAAAGGATGGTGGTTTATGAGATACAATATCAGTTCAATAGTTCATTATTATCATATTATTATTGAGAATATATTTGTATGATAACCAGCCACTGATTTGACTAGTAGCCAGTACATATCAAGATTTAACATTTCATGTGACTCAAGCTATTTCAATTAGCTGGACACGTGTCCTTATGTCAGGTATGTCCAATCAATGAGGCACTCAACAGAATATATTCAGATTCAATTATGGGACCCAAATAATTTGAGAATTAGATATGGCAGTGTTAAGATTAATTGAAAATATGTACTTGTGACTAAATGATGGCCATATTAATTTTGATAACCACACCACACTCATATCAGCCTTGCACAGTGACCCTCCATACATATAATTGCAATAAAAGGCACTACAGTGCATCAGCACACTCATGTTAACTTTTAAATATAAAAAAACACAAAGCAAAAAGTGCCATGAAAAATGCATAGCGATAATTGCAGTGTGTTTGTATAAAACATTGTAGTGTCTTTATAATACATAACCATTTTGTAATGTAAACCTATACAGCTTATAGCACTGTTCTCTTACCACATCCCGGTTCATAATCTATGTTTGGTAACACTTTACTCAGAGCATAGAGTTGTGATGTGTTCATGAGATAATGCATTGTAAGTTATAAATTGTGGTTTGTTATAAGGATGTAGGACTGCATTGTGATGTCTCATATCACCTCACAATAATCCTGAGATATTATCAGCCAATTTCCGTCAGTTAAACAAAACAATATTATAGACAGATATATGATATATCATGAAGACATTAGAAGGCATCATACATTCATATAATTACATATAGTACTTATATACTGTATGTGTGTGCCTTATAGAAAGTGTTATTGTAATTTTGACTGCAAGAGAGCTTCAATATAACAATCGCTATGACATCAAGAACCAGATGTTTGAATCGATGAAGCTGTTGCTTATAGTAAGTTAATACCACACTCACTTCTTGGTATTACATCGCATGATATCAAAATACATAGCATGACCTCATCTTGTATAAGTCAGATAGCAATAAGACTATTTGATATACAGTATTTGTGTGTCTATGTTAATGGATAAATTAACTAATCCAGTTTCCTGTTTGATTAAATTGCAAACCATCATTAAAACGCATGCAGTTAGCCTATCTGTGGATACATGTTTGTATCAGTGTGTTTGTGTGTGTGTGTGTGTGTGTGTGTGTGTGTGTGTGTGTGTGTGTGTGTGTGTGTGTGTGTGTGTTTGGGGGATGGGTAGTACTGGAGCAGGGAGCCTCAGGTCTGGTTAATCTAGTGGTCTCATGGTAACAGGAGCGAGGGGGTTACTGCTTTTAGGAATGGATCCAAAATTGAATTACCCCCTCTTTTAAAGGACATTTGTTGATAATGGCCATTGGCCTAATTCAGCCCTGCATGTATTATTTGGCATTTCATCTTGTGCTCTCCCTGGCTGGTTCCCTCCCTCTGTCTCGATGTGTTGTCTCTGGGCTATTATTAGAGTAGACAGGCTGGTGGGAGGAAGACTCTGAAGTAGACGCCTCTTGTCATCTTTTTACTTATTGATTATATTCTGCTTTCCATGCTTCTGTATTTGTGAATGTGTGATTGTGTATTTTTCACTTGTTGCAGTGTTAATGTTGGCTATATGTACATCATGTAGCCTCTATGTGCATATACATGTATTTGTACACTTAGGTATTGTAAATGCAATCATACACTAATTCTGAATGTGCACTCCCATTACCATGTCATTACCATGAGTCATTGCATTGTGTGTGTGTGTGTGTGTGTGTGTGTGTGTGTGTGTGTGTGTGTGTGTGTGTGTGTGTGTTGGGGGGGGGGGGGGGGGAGGGGAAGATGGGTGGGACCACCCTGCTGGCTGAGGAACATGTTTTACTCTAAACCTTGTTAAATATAGAGACGTGGTTATTAATCTTTCATCTCGACCCGTCTGCATTGGTATCTAGGGAGAAAACCTTAAATACACAAAGCTCTTAGACAATCTCTCTCTTTTCTTCTCTCTCTCTCTCATTTCATTGCTCTCCTTTTACTGTCTATCCTGTCACACACAAACAATAACAAAGGCACAAAACTGTACATGGAATAAAATGCAATACATAAAAGTGTCTGTATGCCTTACCTGATTTTTTGTTCTATTGTGTAAGAGTTGTGACTTTGAATAAAAGTTGAATGATGATTCAACTCGTTTTGTTTTCACCACCTGAAATATTCTCACTTCACTTTCCAGTGGAGTCTGTTACATGACTTAGATGTAAAATATTATTCATGAGAGAGAAGACAGAACTCCAAGATAGATACCACAGGCTGTCTGTCTGAGAAGAAATATGATAGTAGTTCTTCGATTCAGCTCTCCCACTTTATTTTCTCCCCCTCTCCATCTTCCTACTTCCCCCTCTCTTCTTTCAATCTCTTGCCCTCACTCCCTCTCATCCATCCCTCTCCCCCACTCAGTTCTCCCCAGCTTCAGTAATAGGAGACTTGAAATCAATAGCACATTAGTCTGGCCGGAAACTCCAGTGGAATTAAATATGAATGGCTGAGATTGCGGCTACCTGCTAGTGAGAGAGATGCATGATGGCCCATGGGGGATATGGGGTTCTGCTCTGTTCTCTCCAGTTAACATCCAGCCCACTCTGCTAGCTCCTACAGTCAATTCAATCACCGGGGTGTCTGTTGTTTTGTCGACCCGCAGGGTGAATTGTTCGGGATTTTTCTAGAATTGGTCTAGGTTGGTCATTCTGTGTGATGCACTGAGCGCTGACCATTACGATAGTGTGATTTGACGGAGCGAATGTCAAAAGGCACATCACAAAGAAGTGACAGCTCAGGAAGCTAGAAGAATCAGCCAACCACACGCTCTTCAAAAGCAGAAGGCAGCAGAATTTAAATATGAAAGAGCTCTCTTTGGTTATGAACAGATTGCATATTACATTTTCAATATTTCCTCTGAGTACAGTCTGTGCTCTCTGCTTTTCATGAAGCTTTCAAATCTAATATTTTATGTTCTGGGACATTTCCTCTACGTACTTCCTTACTATGGTTTTCATTGACTGTAAACTGAAATCATGTCCTTCGCCAGGACTGCTCAGTATTTGCTTTTGAAAGCGCAATATGTGACATTATGATGAGCAGCTTGCTGGGTAGTTGAGAGGACTAGCTGGTAGGGGATTAAGCAATATGAGTAGCTGGCTATGCTTTTGGGGATTGGCGTAGCCTTGGCCACCAGTAAGCTAATACACAGCAATAATATAAAGGTAGGTGTATTTATGAGGTATATTTCATCCCATCAGAGATGAAGCGGTTTGTGACAGATGGAGAGATATTGTTCCCCGGTACGACCCATGAGTGCAACCCCTCCCTCGCTCCCTCTCTGACAGATGTAGGGGGAGGACCACAGCCCACTTCTCTTTCATTCAATTGATTTGGGTGCTTGAACCCTTAGGATTGGGGGGCGGGTAGGGAGGGGGGTGGGGGGGGGTGTAATGGTGATGGGGGTTTAGTCATTTCCTGCTGCCCAGGACAGAGAACAATCTTAAGACTGTACAGACAGGGATTCATAAACACATTACATTCATACATCTGCATGTCCTCAAACATGAGACACTTCAGTTGGGGGTGGGCTGTGAGCATGCTGGTGGAACTGTGATGGAATATGCCCATAAATCTTTGTTAGTGTGACAGCATTGCATGCATCCATGCATGTAATGAAGGCAGAGGAGAACGTGTAGCTGCTCAGATTGGTGACTGGCTATGCCATAGTCCATAAACCATCTGCGACATCACTCTGCAGATACACTACAGCTCAAAACATTTTCCATGTTGCATATACATTATATTCGAAAAATACTGTACCATGGTTTATTTTGTTGAATGTCTTTGGGTTTCTAAACTAAATCTGCTTTTGAGTGAGTGTAGCCATAAAAAGGGAGGGGGTGAGCACTATGGGTATAGATTTCTGTATTCTAGAGTAATTAAGCAGATTTTAAGAGATTCAGCAGTGATTACGCCCTGTTCCCCCCTCCCCCACCGCCTTCAACATTAAGACAAATTCCATTAAGGGACTAACAGCTGTCTGGTGGCAGATGCTGCCTAGCCCTACACCTCTCCTTTAGATCCCTGGAGGGGATGGCTTGGTCCAGGGGTGGAGGTTAAAGCAAACACTCTCCTGAAGATGCAACGTGTTGATGCTTTCAAAGCAACACAATCAAATGAGCATCTGCCTGCCCCTCATACAGGACACCAGGAGATGCTGCTCAGATTAGCATTAGCATTATTGATCGCCATTGTCAGCTCTCGTAATTCCTTCATCGTCTGTGTCCAGCAGCTGAAGGATCAGTATTCAAGATGATCCTTGAAATGATGTAATATTTTCATGCTTTTTGTCATTGCCTGGTTTTATATGCACCTCACACAGACCATCTATCGCCTATCTTTTTTAACATGTCATTTATTTGTTTTACTCCTATTTGGGTGGCTAAATTGTAAGACCTTTCATATGCAGATTACTCTGGAGGTTTGTCCTTCCTTTTCCTCTAAGGACTTAATATCGTAAAAGTCTTTATGGTTGCTGAGGTAATGTCCTGGAGCCAGGCCACAGTGAGCAAGTGGTTAATGATTTTAATGGGACTCCCTGGCGGGGTGGGGAGGAGAGGGGGCGTGCTCTGGGCATGGGCGCGTGGCGGGCGAGCAGGTGGATGACGGGCAGCTGAGGAGTGGGCTTTGGGGGAGGGGACATCCATTTTGGAGGACTCTTGGGGTTGAGAGAAACCCTGAAAAAAGCAACCCCATCTGGAACTGAGGTGGGGGCTGTGGTGTGAAAGAGATCTAGTGGGTGGTGTCTGACACTCTCTCTTTTGTTCTTTGGTAATGCAGCAGGGATGGGGGGGACTCTGTGTTGTGGGGGAGGGGCACTCAAACAATAGTGCTGGTCTAGGAATCTAAAGCCTTCGACGAACAGAGAGGAAAGGAAAGGAGAAAGGAGGGAGGCTGGAGAAGTGCGGAAGGAAGAATAAACCAGTCGTAGGTACTGCCCATGCACTTACAGTATACTCACTGCTGTATGTTTTACAACAATGCAAGGACATACCAATGTCATTGCAAACATACAATCGCTGAAAATGTGATACTGACAGATTACATTTCATTACAAAATGTCATATATGAATACCGGTATTGGGGGTGAGGTTCAAAGATTTATCTGGACAGTATCTCTATGAATATTAATGACAATGTTGACTGCAGTGCTCTGTGCAAGAACAAATATGCTTTATGTAATATCCAATTAAATATCCAATTAATAAAAGAGAATTTGTTCTCGACGGACATACCCTCGGAAAAAAAAGCTTGATTTACATTGTCTAGTTTTAAAATAGCTCTTGACCCCCTCAGACAGACAAACCACCATTGAAAAACATTGCATCAACCATTAAAATGGTACCCCTCATCAACCCTGATGCACCCGTATGTCTCCTCATAAGCCAAGGTAGCATACTCTTTATGTTTTGCTGAAGCTTGTGACAGCCATGGGAAGAGAAATTACTTTTGGCATCGTGGTGGCAGTGGACCTAGATAGAGGAGAGAGAAAAAGTGAGATTCATTTATCTTCATTAACAGGGTCTCTGGGCCAGACTCCTCCCTGCTGTGAGCACTGTGGCTGATCTGAGAGAGGCTCCATGCATAAACATACATCCCAGAGATGTCTGTCCTTGCTCAGCTACTGCCCAGATTCTGTCACACAATTTCTCCTCAGTCCCCCTCTCTCCATTTTTCATAAACCCTATTCATTCCATCCATCAGCCATCTTGCAGCCCAGAGCTGAGTACCTGCAGCAGCTCTCCTGGGTGCTGAATTGGAGGACCACAGGGCGGAGGGAGTGAGCGGGTGGGGGCGGGGTTGCAGCAGCTCTATTTGGCTATAATTTGCTGATGGAAAGGGATGGGGGTAGGGAATGAAGGCAGGGAGAGAAAGGGAGTGGTGGTTTTACAGTAAATTGCCAAGTGTTTCGTAACTGGGAGGGGTCGATAAAAAACGGTTCTCCTACTGCTCAGAAGCAGGGTGTGAGAGAGAGAGAGAGAGAGAGAGAGAGAGTAAGAGAGAGCTTGATAGAGAGAGAGACTTATGAAATTATACATAATTGCCAAACAATGTGACCTGCTAATCTCAAACTGAGATGGACCAAATAGAAAACACATAACCAGAGCCAAGCATATATGGGGCCATATAGTGAACTTTGTTGTGCCTTATTAAAGCAATAATTTATTCGTAATGTGATTATATTTGAAAGGAGGCAACCTCCCATTTCAGACCAAAGTACGTTCATCTCTGAAAGGTAACAAAAACAATCAGAGATACTACGATCAGTCTACAGTCAGTCTTGAACACTATTAATTCAGCTAGTGAAAAACTGAATCTTGAGTCCTTAGACCCGCCATTAGAGAAGGGCCCTGCCCTGTCTCCCAGACCAATGAGCCAGAGGCGTGGTAAACATCTCCCTCTGCTGGTACCAAGTTGGTAGTGCACGGGTGACTGGGAGATGCATTATTTTCTCTACTGAAATTCCCTGTAGGCCTTCTTATACAGAATATAGACTATCCAAAGATGACCTCCAAGGGAAGTATTTGAATATCCATTCTGAGCATGATTGTGAGGGGAAAAATATTAATACGGTGCTAATTGTCTGAGCTGTAGTCTATGTGATAACTTACTGTATTTGTTTGAGAAGACACATCACATAAACATATTCATCTTAAATGCTAACACAAGAGAATATGTAGAGCAGAGATGTGTGGTTCCAAAATGCCAAAGATATATAACATTGAGTACTGAGGGCTTAATCAACATCTCCTAGCCCCGATATGCTAACTTGTAGAGGGGGTAGAATTACATAGGTGTAAGGTGTAATCAATATGGCAAAAATTCCGCCCAACCAATGACGGGATGCAGCGTCTAATCGTTTCAGATAGCCTAGGGGTATTTTGATTTAAGCACAGGTGTAATTGAACCTTGGGATCTGGAAAATGGTTTTGACAGGGAGAATGTTGTCTGTTGAGTGAGCCAGTTTTGTAATGCTGCTTTCCATCCAGCGAAAGTCCACAATTATTGGCCTTTTGCCTTTTTGCGCGCCACTGACAAAAACAAACTCTAGATAGGCAGGCGTAGGCCTATTCGAAACAGCATTAACAGGATTAAATATATTTAACTAAATGACGAATTAAATGGCTCACTGGCAAAAGGCAGATTTCTTTTTTCATCAATTGGATTAGAAGGAAAGAGTAGCCTAATCATGCAGTCGTTTTGACATTCGAATTCGGACGCGCACGGAACCTAGATGCTGCTATACTCGCCTGCACTTGCACTTCAGTAACAGATTTTGAATAGCTTGTTTAAGTGCCACCTGCTGTTCACTGTCCAAAACTGTACACAAGGCCTACACTAGAAAAAGGGACCTAGAGCCAAGGTTTCTTCGGCTGTCCATTAGGGAGAACACTTTGAAGAGTCCTTCTGAGTTTCATGCAGAATCATTTTAGGTTCCACAGAATTCTTTACACAAAGGGTTCATGATGGAACCCAAAAAGGTTCTTCCATAGGGACAGTCGAAGAATCCTTTTTTAATGTCTAGGTGCAGCAAATACCTTCGTGGACATAACTGATATTCTGAATGATATGCACATCTAGGCAAAAGTGGCAATTATAACATAATTGTTATAACAGTTATAACTGAAGAGGACTAAATTGGACGGTCATTATATGCCCTAATCATATTGTTGTTGTTTTTTTGTCTGGTGGTTTCCAAATTCCACCTGAAATGAAAACGCTCACTGTTCAGCCAGCTTCCTCAATTTGATACCATATCCTTATACTGAAACCCTAAACTGTTGAGGATATGGGCCACTGTCAATCGTGTGATGCACTGAAACCGGTCAGGTGAGAATACTGCATTCACTGACAGTAACAGACTATCCCACACTGTAATCTTGTCTTTCAGCTCCCAACCACTAGGAGGAACAGGCATCGTAGCATGGGGTGACAAGGAAGCGGACTGACTCCAACAGGACAACAGTATCGAAGTACAAGGCAGATAGAAGGAGATTAGTTCGAAGAGTTCACTTACATGGAGACACGAAATGGCATCTTCAACCAGCGAAAGGAGGGCATTTGCGCACAAAATTAATCGGTGAGACCACAGACATGCTTTGTGTAAATGAACAAAATGTTATGCGGATAGTTCGCGTGACGTGACGGACACATTTGGTAGTGCAGGATTTGGGGGTATCACTGACCATAAACCGCGGCAGACTGAATTGAAAATTGAGACAGACGGTGACCAGTCTATTGTTCCGGAAAAGCGTTTAAAATGACATAGAATTCGTTTTTGAACATTGCCATTACTTCGTAATCAATTTCCTATAAACTCACATGTCATTTGTTATAACAATGAGAGCTAGAAGTCATTTATCAGCCATCCGAAGCTACAGTTCTGTCTTGGCATCAAATGCTTGCTAATTTAGCTACTGGCTTAACTGTAATAACGTTTAATGTCTAATAAAGACCACTAAGCAGAAAAGCCACGACACTTAGACCCGTACTTATAACAGCTTTATTGAATACAAATTCCGTCGACCAGTTTAAGGGACAATGAAGCGGTGGTTGTCACAGTTTATGCGCCACTTACTTCATACGGCACACACTGCTGTCACTCCCAGTAGTCCCAGGAGCAGTCCGAGCTGCTTCAACCACCTCACTATAGTGGTAGTGGTAGTTTATTGTTCGGATCAATTTTCAAGAGGTATAGCTCCTTCTTTTACAGAAGTAAAATAGGGAAGATGGAGTTCCCCTTTTCCTGTGGGAAAATGTAATGACCGTGGCAGGCAGTATCCTTGTTATCTACACTTGCACTCAAGTCAGAATCCCTCACACTGATTTAGAGAGCTAGGTCGACACTAGCTATGAGGTGAGGTGATGGAGTGACCCCTTGTCTTATGTGGTTCATTGAAACTTTGTGGAAAGCACTTACTACAGCTATGAATGCATTTATGTGGGTAATGTCAGTAATGTAATCTTAGGCCTGATTAATGGGCTATTCCAATATCAACATATAAGTAAGTAGCCATATGCACCGGACCACACAAGCCAGAACGGCCCATAGGGCAGGAGCCTATGTCCTGAGGCAGCTTGATATACAAGTACACCCCCTGGACGGGACGCTAATGGCTGTTATGCCTTCATGATGCAATCCAATTATAGGCTAATAGTCTTAAAACTTCCATTTCATGGTTGCTGTGGTTCCCTCATGGAAGCTACTGGGAGCAGACAGGATAAGGGATTCATATCAGTATCATATTGTGCAGGTGAACATGTTCAAAAGCAAGAGAAAATCTCAGAGAAATCTTGGAATGTTATCAGAGCAGTAAACAATAATGTACATCGCAGGCTCATGCTAGAGCCTTATTATGCACACTGGCGTCTGCCCATATGGCAACAGGAATTTCACAGTCTTACAGTCTACACAGATGATGTTTCAAAATGGTAATTGGTAGTGTTCGCCTTAATACCCTAGCCTATATCAACTGGTTCTACAACTCTAAATTGCATCTATTGTATAGTCTAAGCATTCCTACAAGTTTCTTATCCCACTCTCTGTTTTCCTTTCACGGAGCCTTCTCAATCCTACTCCTCCGTGGGACCCAGACTATTGTCTCAGTTCAGGATGCAGGAAAGGGTGTGTGGGGTGTTCCTGCCATTGCCCTTGGAGTCGAGAGCTTTCCTTTTTCCTGTTTAAAGAGAGATTGGATGGCGTTGCACAGCTCGGACCACAGTCTTCAATGGCAAAATAATGCTAGATAATAAAGGTTCTCTTGTGATGCTTCATGATTTGGTCTCTCTTAGTGGTTTAGAGTTCTTGCTTGAAAGACTTCTAGTGCTAGTATAGGTATTTCTGTGAGATTGTGAAGTCATGTCATTGAAGAGGAGAATTGATTTTAGGGTTTCTTTTTGGAATGCAGAAATGTTTTGAGAGAGAGAGAGAGATGGCCAGTTGGAGTTCTAGAAAGGCAGCTGTATGCTGTCTCTGTGAGAGGATTGGGGGTTCGTTTGGCTTTGTCTGTCTCTAAGCCTCCCATTTGCAGTTGGTCCATAAAGGCCAGGGGTAGAGTTATGGCTCTCTGCCTGGTTTCTGCAGTCGGCCCGCCACCTCTCAGAGAGATCCGGCTTGATTCCCATTCACAACAGCTGCTGGCGTTCAGCACTGCTACTGGGACCAGCTGCTGTGGAGTAGAGGAGGAATGGAATAGGCCTACATAGGCTTCTCAAATTTGATAAGTCACTTAAAGACGGGACACATTCTGAAATTTAAGGCATGCCCACTCTTATTTATAAAACTTGTAAAGCATGATGTCTCTTACTAAGAGTATATTGTGATGGATTACAAGCAGGAATTGCAATAATGTAAGAGGCCTAACTCTGGCTTATCTGCAGTGAGGGGTTAGTGAATGCAAATTAGCCTATTTGCATGTGCATGGTGATGGAAAGGCAATTAGATTTTTTGGCAAATGGCAAGAGTGATTATTTATTGGATTTTGGGAAATCATTTGCATGAGGATCTGAGGTTGACACACGCACACACACACACACACAAATACACACACACACACAGACACACATATTGTATCAACTGTTTTTTTTGTTCACCAACAAGTGGATGCTATTGATGGAGCTGGTATTAATTGAGTTGACTTGTTTTTGTTTATGGGTGTGACAACAACTAGGAGTGGGTTGTGATTTGTCCCCTGTTTAATTGTATCTGACACACCCTTTTTTCTCTGTGGCTCTCAGGACGGTGGCTGCGGAGGTCAGAAAACAAGTATCCAGAGAGTATGGCTCCCCTCAGCTGTCCAAGAAACGAGGAGGGGCCCATCAGCCCGTAAGTCAGTGTGTTTGTTTATGTGCCTGTGTTTTTTGCGTGTATCTTCAAAAGTCTGTGTGCTTTGGAAACAAACCGCTCCTCAAGTAACTGCAATGTCAGCCATTTGAGCACAGTGGGCTCAAGTGGTTAAAGGCTTTGATGATAACAGAGCCAGTATGAATAACAGTGGTAGGATTTGTGTGCTCTTACTGAAGTGAAATTGATGTCTGTGTATGGATCAGTGCGTCAGACAAGTATTACTTGTATTAATTATCTATTACTCATCCTCTTACCCTGTCTCACCCTATCCTCCCCTCTCTGTTGCTTGGGGCAAGTCTGATCCTGTTGAACAGATGAGGTGAATGAGTATTCCATTTACAGCTGTAGGTATTAGTGTATTTAGTAGCATGTTGACTGTTACCAGGTGCCCCTGACCGAGGTGGTGGAGCCAGTGGACTTTGAGGACTATGTCAGTAGCCACGCCCCTGGGGCGGAGCCTGGTCCTCTCAGACAGTTGATGGAGTTCCCCCACGATGACCTGGAGCTCCTCCTGCAGGATAGGGAGTGTACTACACTGGAGTCCCCTCTGCCAGAGGAGGAGTGAGTCACACACACACACACACACACACACACACACACACACACACAACAAACAGCATCACCATTCTGTGCTATAGGTATGGAAACACCCAAGTAGTGGACAAGCCTTGTTCCTTGCCTATGCCACAATTGAAATCAATATTTATGTTCTTCTGTATTACTAATGTGCTTTTGTATTCAGCACACTGGACCCTAGAGTGAGAGATGCCTTGGGAGTCTACACGGATGAATGGCTGATCATCCAAAGAAAGTGCGTGAGGATTGTGTCTCTCCCTCACTTTTCCATCCATTCATACTGATACTGTCATGATGGTTTTGTTTGCCTTGGTGGTCTTAATGGACACCTGTGTTTGCAGAAAGGGATAATGAGTTGTGTCATGTCTGTAGGTATCAGCGTCACAGTACAACACACACGCCCCACAACTCCGAGCGCCAGAGAGAGAGACAGAGAGGACTGGTCAAGCAGACCTTTGAACTGGATGAGGCTGCTGCTGCTGATCGCCAAGACGACCAGGTAGCTAAAAGAGTGGGCTCAGAGCTCTATGTTTGAGTATTATGGGAAACCTGGCCTCTGTAGATCACTGAACTGATCTTATGGAATGTGTTTTCAATAGTGGTCCGAGGACTATGCTCTAAGCTAACCTCCTTCATTCATTTCGTGACTGGAGAAGCATTACTTGTTACCTTGAAAAACATCTGCTCTGCTCTGAAATAAGTCAGTGTGATACTCAAGGTTACAGTATACTGTTTCATAGAAGCCATGATCTCATCCCGCCTTGGTGTGTGTGTGTGTGTGTGTGTGTGTGTGTGTGTGTGTGTGTGTGTGTGTGTGTGTGTGTGTGTGTGTGTGTGCGCAGGATGATGTGAAGCGGCGGTCGGTCTCCCTGGATGACACCCCCCGGGGCAGCTGGGCTTCCAGTATCTTTGACCTGAAGAACTCTTCCCCTGACGCCCTGCTGCCCTCGGTCTTAGAGCGCGCAGCTACAGAGGACATGGACCACCGCAATGCAGAGGCCCGCATGCAGGGGCGCCATCCTGACCTACTGGGCCTCTTCCCTCCCCCTGATGAGGTCTGTCCACATGAGTAACTGCGCTAGCAGGCTTAGCTGTAATGCTTCAGAATCTATGAGTTAATTCAGGTTCATAACATCGTCGATACTCTTGGTGACAGTTGATACAGTTGTCAAAACGGGGCTTGGCTGTATCACAGACAAGGAAGCTCTCTTGGAAATGAATGTTCAGTATCATGGTGGAAAAAGAATGTCCCTTGCCATCTGTGAACTGTTTGCGTGCTTTCCCATGCTTCTACGTCTCTCTCACAGCTTCTCTCTCCCTCTCTTTCATTCTTTATGTCTGTTTACACACACTACCGGGGTGTCTGTGTCAACGTTGCCATGGCGCCTGTGCAAACGCGGCCGTGGTGTTTGTGTTGACACGGCTGGCTGTGGCGTCTCCATGGCAGGATGAGGCTGTGGAGCGATGCTCTGTCCCTGAGGTGCCCAAGGAGCACTGTGGCCAGAGGATCATGGTCAAGTGTCTGTCCCTGAAGTGAGTTGTTGTTGTCGTTGTTGTTGTTGTCAGTCACAGGACTCACTGTCGTCCACTTGTTGACTTACCCGTGAAGCCACTGCTTTTATACATGTATTCACTCACCCAATCAAGTGTCCCGCTCATTGTGTTCTTTGTCCCCTTTCCAGATTTGAAATAGAAATTGAGCCAATATTTGGGACTCTTGCTCTGTATGATGTCAAGGAAAAGAAAAAGGTACTTTACTTGTTTGTCTTATCGTACAAACTGTACATACAGTATGTTTATCTGATACTGAAAAGACTGATCGTGTTACTAAACTAATGCTTGACTCATGCTTGACCTTATTTAATTATTCTAGTCTCAGTAGGCTTAAATGGTCTTGTGGTTTAAATCTTGGAGTCAAAACTCAATTATGTTACCCTAACCCTAACCCTAACCCTAACCCTTGACTGATGCGTTTCCGCTTTCATCCCTCCCTACACCCTCTAACCTCTTATCTGCCCCTCAGATCTCAGAGGATTTCCACTTTGACCTGAACTCGGATCAGATGAAGGGGCTGCTCCGGCCCCACACACCACACACAGCCATCTCCACCCTGGCCCGCTCCGCCATCTTCTCCATCACATACCCCTCTGCCGACATCTTCCTGGTCATCAAGGTACTACCACCAGCCTGGGGGAAGCGGACTAAGAGCTCGGAGAGGAGCACAGCACACAACTGACTGCATCTGTTCATTCAAACAGAAACAATTCCTTTAGTGTTTGACATCATCACTGTGTGGTGCATAAACTGTACCTCAAGCCTGCTTAGTGTGCGATTTGATAGATTAAGAGGGTGATGTAACTTGACTGTATTTGGGCACACTATCCCTGGCAAATCAATGGTATGAATTGTAGCTCAGAAAATGTTCAAGCCAAGCCTGATTACAATACCTGTACCTTATCTTTTGCCATCGCTGTATTAAGTTTATCACTTGTTTACTTTTGATGCACTTCTTTCTGCTTTGCGACACAACAACGGTGCAATGACCAACTTGGAATTTATTTGTCATGATTTATACTCCATCAAATCCTATATAATACTGTGTACATAGTTTTTGAATCACTGTTAAATCCAAAGCTCTGTGTCTGTGTGTCTGTGTGTGTGTCTGTGCGTGCGTGTGCGTGTGCGTGCGTGCGTGCGTGCGTGCGTGCGTGTGTGTGTGTTTCAGCTGGAGAAAGTCCTTCAGCAAGGAGACATTGGAGAATGTTGCGAACCCTACATGGTCATGAAGGAGTCAGACTCAACTAAGGTAACATGTAATGTGTGTGTGTGTGTGTGTGTGGTTGGGGGCATGACTTTACAGCTGCATAGTCATACGCATTTCTCAATTCAGTCTAGCTGCAATATTTGCAATCCTTTTCCGGAGGATCAATGTCCAACAAACTTGATATGATACCGAAACCTTTAAAATATTACTGGAATATTTGCAATTCCTTTTTTCAGAGGATCAATGTCCAACAAACTTGATTTTGATTATGAAACCTTTGCTTAGCCTACTGATAGTGTAATCTCGCAGAGCCCATTCTAAAGTCCCTCGTTACCCCGTCCAGTTTTACAGTACTCTGTCTGTTTCTGTCCCTGTGCAGCACAAGGAGAAGCTGGAGAAGCTGCGTCTGCAGGCGGAGCAGTCGTGCAGTCGTCTGGGGCGTTTCCGCATGCCCTTCGCCTGGACCGCCATTCATCTGCTCAACATCGTCAGCAGTGTTGGGGGGCTGGACCGCTCTGACCCCGACTCAGACTCTGGTACTGACTGACCCCTATCAATGGTCCCCTGTTTTCCACACGATTAGGATCTCATGCTCACTCATATTCTCTCTGAATACAGTATACACATGGAAATACATACAGTGCCCTCTAATTATTTAATTATTAGGAAAGTGAAGTGTTTCTTCTTCTTTTGACTCTATACTCGAAAATTGGATTTTACATAATCACACATTTATTATGAGGTTAAAATATAGATTCTCATCTTTTATTTGAGGGTATGTGTGTACATATTGGTTTCACCATTTAGAAAAGACAGCACTTTTTATACGTAGTCATGGCATCAAATGTATTTTGACAATTGGCTTGACAGGTGTTTCTGGTTAGTCAGGTGTGTTCTGTCACATTATTTGTGCAGGCAGAGAGCTGTCAATGTTTAGTCTTGATTCTACGCTGTGTTTGCCTTAGGAGTCTGCTATTAATAATAATATTATAATCATGAACTGTATTTATATAGCACCTTTTTAATGAAGATAGCTGCCATACAGGCCTGGCAGAGCATCACCAGAGAAGATACCCAGCGCCTGGTTGGGCCAATGGATCACAGACTTCAGGCAGTTATTGCATGCAAAGTGACCACATACTAAATATGCTTAATTTGGACATAATTAGTCTGTCCCAATATTTTTGGTGCCATGAAATAGGGGGACTATGTATACAAATTGTTAAGAAAAAGTAAAAGCTGAGGATCTATACTTTAATCTCATAGTAACTGATTGATTTCAAATCCAAATGTTTGGAGTATATAGCCAAAAGAAAAAATGCTTCACTGTCCCAATAATTACAGAGGGCACTTGTATAAACAATTGGTTTTATTCGAGACAACACTTATCTAAAGATGTAATTGTTTTGTAAGTTGCAACCATCTCAATCCTTTGAATTTATTTTCCTATCAGAACGGAAAGGCCATGGAACATGGAACGAGAGAAAGAAGAAAGGGTTTGAGCGAATGAGCGTGGGAGAGGATATGTGTAATTTTGCCAGCTTCCGTCCAGCCACCCTTACAGTCACCAACTTCTTTAAACAGGCCAGTCAGAAATCTGTGTGCTTTCTGAGTATGTGTGCATGTTGATTGTTGGATTTGTTGATTGATGTCATGCCACTGTTTTTGTGTGTGTGAGTGTGTGTGTGTGTGTGTGTGTAAACAGACCAATCTATTTGTGTGTGTGTATATATAGGAGGGGGACAGACTGAGTGATGAAGATCTCTACAAGTTTCTCGCAGACATGCGCAGACCATCCTCTGTCTTACGCAGACTGAGACCTGTCACAGGTATCACACACACATAATGATAGTGTAAGTATAGAGAATGTTTTTTTATGTTCATAAGTCTAATGTCTGTCTGTCTGTCTGTCTGTCTGTCCTCAGCCCAGTTGAAGATAGACATCTCTCCAGCCCCAGACTCTCCTCACTACTGTCTGTCTCCCGAGCTGCTCCACGTCAAACCCTACCCTGACCTGCGCGTACGTCCCACCAAAGAGGTGTTGGAGTTCCCCGCCCGCTACGTCTATACCCCACACACCACCTACAGGTGAGTGTGCAACTGCCATATACAATGAAACACTCATTCACCCACACTTAGACATTAACACATGCACACAGGCTGTAACCCCCTCTATGTCTGTTTGATTGTCTGGTTGGTCTGTCTGCCTCATGATGTCTTTGCAGCCATTTTTGATTCAAGTCATCTGTATTTTCAGTAGTCAACTTGAAGAACACTCTTATTGAATTCACCTTTATTGATGTCATCCATTATATAAAATATATAAATACAAACAAAAGTACTGTAATTTAATTTAATTTTGATAGAATCTTCTTTTCATCTTCTTGAATATTCATATATACAGTGCTGCTTGAAAGTTTGCGAACCCTACAATTAACTTATAAAATCTAAACCCCAATTCGTAATAAAGACATTCCAAATAAAGGACACAAACAAAACATTTTTATATTTTCATTGTTTATTTAATAAAAGTGGTTTATTTAACAAAAACCCAGATTTCATGTGTGCAAAAATATGTGAACCTCTTAAGTCAATAGCTTGTGGCACCTCCATTAGCAGCGATAAGTAAACGTCTCATATAGCCACTAATCAGTCTCTGACATCTGTTTTGAGGGATTTTTGCCCACTCCTTCTTACAGAACTCAGCCAATTGAATGAGGTTTGAGGGGTGTCTGGCATGAACTGCCCGCTTCAGGTCCTACCACAGCATCTCGATTGGATTTAGGTTAGAACTTTGACTTGGCCAATCCAAAACACAAATCTTCTTTCTCCTGAGCCATTATTTGGTAGATTTGCTTGAATGCTTTGGGTCGTTGTCTTGTTGGAAGACCCATTTTCAGCCCAGCTCCTTGACTGATGGCTTGACGTTCTGTTCAAGAATCTCCTATTATACCTCAGAATTCATGGTTCCTTTAATGATGTGGAGTCGCCCAGGTCCAGAGGAGGAAAAGCAGCTCTAGATGTTGACATTCCCACCACCATGCTTGACTGTTTGGATAAGGTTTTTTTGGTGAGATGCAGCAAGGGAGGTCTGCAAATCTCTAGATGTTAATGTTTGGGTTGGCTTTTACCTGATTTATTATTTTTCTTGTGGCTCTTGGGGATATTTTGGAAGTGCGTCCACTACTAGGCCGAGTTGCTGTCATATTAAATGCTCTCCATTTGTAAATGATTTGCCTCACAGTGGACTGATGGAGCTCAAATCTTATTGAGATGATTTTATAGCCTTCCCCAGACTGATGTGCTCTCACTACCCTCTTCCTGATGTCCTCTGAGATCTCCTTTCCTTTCGGCATGGTGTGTTTTGCATTCACCTGTATGAGTAACACAAAACTGACCAGGTTTCTTATCTCTATTTATTGCGTCCCGCCCAAACTCTTTCCTAAGGATCTCTCCTTTGATTGGTTCATTTGGTACCCAATTATTTACCCACCTGATTCTACTTACCTACTTGATTTAACCAATGCAACTTGGGGTTCACTTATTTTTGCATCTGCACTAATTTCTTTATAATTTAGTTGTTCTACTACACACATGATTTCCTCTACCAACATATGGAATTGGTAAATATAAACCTGTTATGGCAGATAAAAAAGAGTGGTTCTGATTAAATAAAGATTTCATGGTAAAAACTAAAAAAGTCTATAATTGCACATACTTTCAAGCAGTGCTGTAGCTATACGTGTAGATGGGATGGTATAAGCTAGGGGTAACATCGGGGAGTGTAGTAAGGGGTTTAGAATTAGGTTCAAAGATGGTATTGCATAAATCAATCTGGGCATGATTATGTCTCCATACAGATGTGTGATATGATGATGTCTGACTATCTCATGGTTTCACTCTGAAATACAAACAAAAATAAAGCACATTTAGTCAGATGTACCTAGAATAGCTGCATCCATCAACAATCAATTAGATATTTGCATTTGCAGCAAGTAAATCAGACCCACCAGTGACTGTAGCTTGTTCAACTGTGTGTTCTGACTCTCAAGGTTCCGTCTCTGGTGTTGGGTCAAATGTAGCAGACTCCTCAGAATATTGGAGTGTGTTAGGGCCCTCTCCTAAAAAAACAAAAACAAGCACACATTTGTATATTTCATGAATTCATGGCAACACTTCAGTGTCTTATGTATAAGCACTACATCTCATGCCATTATCTGTGTGAGTGTGATGGAGAAGGGTCCTGTTAGGCTACCTGTAGTTCTATAATCCTGGTGGGCAAGGCGTTCTTAAGGTATGTCTCCAGGTTGGCCACCTTATTCTTCAGCTCCACCTCCTCCTGCTCCACCTGTGTCAGCTTGCCCTTGGTCAGCTCAGCCTGAGCATGCATCCCGGCCATCTGGGTCTGTCAAAAGAGCATCTGCCCACTTTATCCTCTCTCTCTCCCACTGATATCAGACCGGCCGCCTGGACCACAACATACAGTATCTGTCCAAAGTCATTTTCACACTCGATCTGATCCCAGAATGAACTGTGTGTTGAATAAACATTACTTGCAAATGCATGCATTGGATGGACTTTTGTCTGTTTGAATAATTTGAAAGGCTTTCATTGAGAATCTATGGGCTGAGACACATTGCAGTTCTAGGATAGAGCATGTTTGGCAAGACAGCAAATAGCTGCTCATTTAGATGTTTGTTCAGCTGCTTTGTTTCCCTCTGTGGGAGCCCAGAGGAACAGAGGGATTTCAGATATTTGGCATACCATCATTATCTCTTAGCCTCTACATGCTGTCTCTTTGTGGATTCAAATCCACTATTTGACAGTAATTCTTAATGGATATCTCCCTTAAAACAAATCAGCCATTAGATAACACTGCCAGATGGTTATGAATATGGAAATTAGTTGTGTTGATAGGGTTCGTTTCCTCACCTGTATCAATCCGATCACCTCTTTGATCTGCCGCTCCACCTCTTCGGCCTGCTTAGCCTCCTGCCCCAGCCTCTCTAGCGTCCCCTCATGGCTCTTCAGGGAGCGCGCGATGCGGGCCATCTTAGCATTGGTGGTCTCATAGATGTGGTGGAGGGATTCGCTGAACTGGAGCACGCCGTACATTAGCACACTGACGTCTTCATGAGAGGCAGCCTTCCCCTCAGCCTTAGTAGACGTCCAGAGGGGGTTGGGTCGGACCCCTGTCAAACACACTGCCACACACAGTAGACATAGGATTACCCTCATCTTTAGGACACAAAGTAGTCACAGAGATGTTTCTTCTCTTGAAAAAGAGCGCCCCTCTGTGTCTGGGCTATAAATCTGCGTGCCTCAGTCCTGTATATGTATATGTGTGCTTATCTGTGTGAGAGTCCTCCTTATATTTGATGTCTGAAAAAGTGAGTGTCTCTGATTGGATAAATGAATGTGGGTGCAACATCACTGTAAAACATTAGCTTTGCAGTGGTCCAATCAGAGACCAGCGTGGTGGCCTTTGTCAGGATGACCGTAGCATGTGGCTCAACCTCTGAAATACGGTCCTAAACATGACCTAGATAAAGATATTTCAACCTCTCTATCTGTCCTGACAAAAGATTGATGCCGGTATAGATGTCTTGTGTTGGCCATGATATGACCATAGTGAATGTGAACAGTGATGCCTAACATTGACAGTATTTGATCTCGAACAGTGAGAGATTGTCGCTTGGTTGCTAAATGACATCAGAGATTGTAATATGCTCTGCAGTCGGCAGTACCCTTTCGCATGTTTGGCTTGGACCGGAGTTTAAGGTCACTCGCACCTATGCAAATGACCCCGTTCTCGGTCAAACACTCTCAACACACATTCTTGCACAAGCACAGGGTGTTCTCTCTTCTTCTGTCATCTACACACTAGCTTCTATTAGTATTACTCTGCACCCCTCTGTTCTGGAATATTCTGTATTTGTGCCAGAAATGTTGTTGTTGTAACTTGACCAAGTCTATTGATTGTTACTGGACATGTTTCCTTTGCCAAACTTAACTTCAGCCTGGTGTCATGGAATTAAAGAACCCTGCCTCTTTTGCTCCTTTTTCTTGCCCCTCTCCCTCTCCTTCCCTCTTTCTATCTCTCTCAGGAACCTGCTGTATGTGTACCCTCAGAGCCTGAACTTCAGCAGTCGACAGGGCTCAGTCAGGAACATTGCTGTGAAGGTGCAGTTTATGGCAGGAGAGGACCCCAGCCTGGCCATGCCGGTGAGTGGCTCCACCAATCACAAGGAAGGACCTCTGAAGTCCTGTATGTGGTACTATTAGTAACAAAGCCATCTCTCACACACAAAGACAAGCCTGGGGCAATGAAATATGATGTCTTGTAAGAATAGGTTTCCCTGCAACAAGAATGTCTATTGTGCACGACTGAAGTGCATTTAGGCAACCTTGGTCCCTGTTTAGTGAGTATGATGGCAAGTTACTGTTAAATCATTCAGAACATTTATAGTTCAATCTCTGCGCAAATAATCTGTGGCCTCATAATCCCGTAGGACTCAAGAAAATTCCCTAATCTAATTTGTGCCACTGAAGCATCTTAATCCAATGAAATAGGTCCATGGAACCTCCAAACAAGCATTCCAATCCCTTTAGAAAAAATAAATGTCCAAATCATGTCAATGATGGTGACAAACTATCTATGTCTAGTTTTGAGGTTGTGGAAAATTGCTTATCTAATTGGGAAGACTTCTAACTCAAATGATGATGTAGGACCATCATTTAGCAAAATACAACAGGAAAACCCTCCCCCTATTGTTAATTTAGTTCCGTTTAATTGTTTTGAGTGTTCTGATACATTTCTGTATAAACAAAAAAAAAAAGGACCGCTAGATCACTGACAAGACGACGCCTGCTGGTGAAGTTGAGAAATACATTGAAATACAATGAGAGCCTCCTACTGGACTAGAAAGTATATGCACCCGTTAAAAAAAAAACTGCCTCTTCTCATTACAGGTAATTTTTGGGAAGTCCAGCTGTGCCGAGTTCTTTAAAGAGGCTTATACCCCCATCATCTACCATGACAAGTATGACCTACCTCTCCTCACTATTCCCATCTCCCTCCTCCTCCTTCATTCCTTTTGTCTTCGCTCATTTCTCTTGCCCTCTTATCTCCCTGGGTCTGTCTGTCCTCAGGTCTCCAGAGTTTTATGAGGAGGTGAAGATGAAGATTCCTGCCAACCTGACAGACAACCATCACCTGCTGTTCACCTTCTACCACATCAGCTGTCAGCCCAAACAGAACACGCCTCTGGAGACCCCTGTGGGCTACACTGTGAGTTGACCAACTAACCTCTCACCCAAGAAGCACCTACTGTACTGAATATCAATAACATGTAGGCCTACTTACACCCTACAACATCCTAGGTGGTCATAGGGTCGTGGGAGAGTGTAGTAAAGTGCTTGTCTGTGTCCACAGTGGATCCCTCTGATGCAGCATGGGCGTTTACGTACTGGCTCCTTCAGTCTGCCTGTCTCTGTGGAGAAACCTCCTCCCAGCTACTCCGTCCTCACCCCTGATGTAAGTGTGTGCACGGGTATATGTGTATTGTGTGCGTGTGCGTGCGTACATGAGTTCTTATAGAATGATGTGTTTGTGTGGCTGAGTTTTTATGTGGTGAATGTCTCTCCATTACAGGTTCAGCTCCCAGGCATGAAGTGGGTGGATAATCACAAAGGGGTTTTCAATGTGGAGGTGACAGCTGCCTCCTCGGTTCACACTCAGGTACAGGCAATTACTGTACACATTCTCTCTCTCTCTCTCTCTCTCTCTCTCTCCCTCTCCCTCTCCCTCCCTCTCCCTCTCTCTAATGCTCAGGATGTGATTTTGTGTGCAGGATCCCCACCTGGACAAATTCTTCACACTGGTGTACGTGCTGGAGGAGTACTCGTTCCCCTTCCGTCTGAAGGACGTCATCATCAGCGAGGGGAACGTGGAGGCGGAGCTGAAGGCCAGCATGGCTGCCCTGCGGGGGGCGCTCTTGGACACCTGTGTTCGCTTCCTGCACCAGCTGCTCAGCAAACTCATCCTGCTCATCATCCACCCACCCGTCATCGCTGGCCAGATCGGTAAGTAGGCCTCTCACGACGGCCATCTTACATCAACCCTTTCTCCCACGCTGTGTCGTTCTAATCTCTCTCTCTGTCCGACTTTTCTTGTTTTCTTCCCTTCTCAGTGAACCTGGGTCGTGCAGCCTTCGAGGCCATGTCTCTGCTGGTCAACCAGATCCATAAGAACCTGGAGGGGAACCAGGACCAGCACGGCCGCAACAACCTGCTGGTCTCCTACATCCACTACTGCTTCCACCTGCCCAGCAACGAGCCTACCAGGCCCCCTACAGGGGGCACCCCGCCCTACGAGCTGCCCATCCAGTACGCCACGCTGTCCAGGGCCACGGCCCGCCCCAGCAGCCTGCACCTGGCCCGCTCCAAGAGCATCAGCAACTCCAACCCTGACCTGGCGACCACGCCCACCTCCCCCGACGAGGAGGTGCAGAGGATCATCGGCAGCAAGGTCAGTTCTGTTCTGTCAACTGTCTGAGCTTGCCATACTAAACCTCAGTCTACGTACCGCCTGCTCTGCTTCTAGGAATAAAAGAACAATGTGCTGAACTCTTGTGTTGATGCAAGCTGTTGTGCTTACCGCGATGATAGTGCTGCCTTTCCCAATTTACATATACTCCACTTTGAAGTGGTGTGACATCTCATGTCATGGTTGCTATTTAAGTCCACATGAACATATGGTTGTCGTTGTGTGTGTGTGTGTGTTTCCTGAAATTACACACCATTACCATCCCCTCCTCCCTCGGTGGCCTCCAGGGACGCTCCAGTCTAGTATCTTGGTATCTAGATGTGCATGCCTGTGGTTGCCGGGAGTCTTGTGCCAATTGGTTGATTCCACTGCTGATGTCAATTATGCAATTGTGCTGTGCCTCTGTCCCTTGTGTTTCTGTCCCTCGCTTACCCCTCCCTCCCTTCCCTTCCTCTTCTCTCATCCTTCCCTCTTAAATCTGCCCTTGTCTACTCTACCCCTCCCTAATCTTCCCCTCCTCCTCCTCCTCCTCCTCCTCCTCCTCCTCCTCCTCCTCATCCCTAATCTCTCTTTGTCCTAATCCCCCCCCCCTCCCTCCCTCCCTATCTCCCACCCTGCCTCTTGCCTGCCTGTGTGTGTGTGTGTGTCCGGTGGCTGCCAGGGGATAGACCGCTCCCACTCCTGGGTAAATTCTGCTTATGCCCCTGGGGGCTCCAGAGCTGTGCTACGTCGGAACCCCAACTCCAGCTGTGAGCTAAAGCAGGTGCCAAAACCCTCCCTCCACCTATCCCCCTACTCCTCCACCCCCCCCCCCCCCCCCACCCCCATACCCAACTGCCTCAGTGCCCACCTCACTGCCCCTCCCTCCCTCCCTCCACTCATATGGGTCTGGATCAGTGTCTGTCTGTCTGTCTGTCTGTCTGTGCCAGTCTGTGTACCGCTGTGTCAACTGCCTGTCATAGTGACTCATCCACCGCATTGCTGTGTGTTACTCTTCATCCTTCTGCCTTGGCTTGGTTCTGCCAATCATGTCTCTCCGATCAGTCATATCCTGTAACAATCAGACGTATGCCTTTTTCTCCGTCAATCACATTCTGTTGTCCATCGGTAATCACTAATCAAATGTATTTAGGTGGGCTCCAACTTGGCTGTCGCACAAGTCTTCTCAGTAGCCACATTTGCCGTTGACGTCAGTCTCTGGAGGAATCTTAACCTACATTTCTACCTCATTATATATGGACTCTCATCAACTTAGATAGATCAGAGTGAGAGTAGGTTTCCCTTGAAGCGTAGCGATGTAAATATGTCTCTCTCTATATATATCTCTACCTCTGATGTGACCATGCTGGCACTAGCATCTGTTTTAGCCAAGCTGGTCCATTGAGGGAGATCTCTTCCCATCCATCTATCCGTCTTTTGTCTCCTTCTCATCCTTTTTTTACGTTCTTTCTCACTCCTCTTCATCATCATCTTTCCATCCCACCACCACTCCATCTCAGGCAAGCGAGCGTGGCTGCAATCGCATGTCTGCCTTTCTGGATAGCGCCACCTTCTGTTCAGCTCCCACACGGCAGATTGCCAAGAAGGTAACGTGTGTGTCGACTAAAACAAACTAATAGTTTGCCCATTTTAATGTCTAACATTAATTTCCATCCTCATCTTCTCCGTTTGTGTGTACTGTGTCATTGTGTGTAACAGTGTGTATTAAGTTGTGCGGTACATCAGCTCTTTTGAGTGTTTACACATTCATCGAACAGGTACAGTATGAGTAATATTATCTGTATAAGTATAAGTTTCTTATCTGAAGCTTACATGATAAGCCTACAGTATAATCCCCATTTAGAGTTAATCTAATTCTGTCTCTGAGATTGATCACCTTTAAGTGTTAAACATGAACGTGTGTGTGTGTGTGTGTGTGTGTGTGTGTGTGTGTGTGTGTGTGTGTTATCCTGTGTAACCTGTGTGTGTGTTCCTGGTCCAGTTGCTCCATGAGGAGCTGGCTCTACAGTGGGTGGTGAGCACCAGCACAGTGAGGGAGGCAGCGCAGCAGCAGGCCTGGTTCTTCTTCCAGCTCATGGTCAGTGTTCCACATGATGATGATGAATTCCATTGATATGGCAATGTTTCTTGAGATCTCATGCTTTACTTTGCGGTTCCTCCAGTGTCACTCAGACTGTTATAATGTACATTTTGGTGAAGCAAGAGACATACATCATACTGTTATTTCTGTTCTTTCCCACAGAGAAGAACAAATATAGATAAGTAATGTCTCATTCTTTATCTCCCTCTTTTCCTCCCCCTGCCAGGTGAAGAGTATGTCTCATCATCTGTTCCTGTCCAAGCACATGGACCTTCCCAGGCGGCAGAGATTCCCAGACCGTTTTGTCGATGACATTGCTGCACTAGTGTGTGCTATCAGTGTAGACATAGCCAGCCGATACCACAAGGTACACAGCTCACCGCCCTAGGCCCATCAAATAAAGAGTTATGAAGAACATAATTTGCACATTTGCCTTTTCTTTTCTTTTTTTCTTTTTTCTTATATTATTTTTGAAGGGCCGAGATATTTGTTGTCTGTCTGTTCCACCTGTTTTTTTATCTTTCTGTGTGCGTCTGTCAGGATGTGGAGCTTGTAGAGAGGTTAAACAGCAGTCTGGCCTTCTTCCTGAATGACCTGCTGTCTCTCATGGACCGGGGCTTTGTGTTCAACCTCGTCCGCTCCTATTACAAACAGGTACTAAACACACACACACACACACACACACACACACTTCCTTTCACATGCTCCTACAACAAACACATACAGTTCACCCACACATACACTCTAGAGAAGAAGTTGGCCACTGTACAGACACGTACCCATACAGACAGGCCAACCCAAACACATGTTTTTGGCTGCCTCTTAGCAACAGCTCTGTCTGTGTCTTTCAGATTGCCAATAAGCTCCACACAGCTCAGAACCCGAGCTCTCTGACTGCCCTGAGGATGGACTTCACCCGCATTGTGTGCAGCCATGAGCACTACGTCACCCTCAACCTGCCCTGCTCCACCCTCAGCCCCCCCGCCTCGCCCTCCCCCTCCACCTCCTCTACCACCTCCCAGGTACTAGAAATGGATATCCCATGTGTATTTTTTTATACATATATCCCATGTATTACTACACAATAGCCCTGGAGATCAGCATTAATTGTAGACTCTGAAGATTACTCTGACCATATGACGTTCCTCTCCCATCACCCATCCTTTTCTCTCCCTCTCCCCAGAGTTCAGCCTTCTCCAGTATGGTGCAGGACCAGGGCGTGGCCAGCATGTTTGAGCTCTCTGTCCCCTTCCGCCAGCAACACTTCCTATCTGGCTTGCTGCTCACCGAGCTGTCACTCATCCTGGAGCCCGACGGAGAGGGGTGAGTCATAACCACACACACACACACACACACACACACACACACACAGGGATACAGTACATACTAACCTCACCACATGTCAAACCAATCAAATACGTCATCGACTAAATTTTTTTGTGTATAGAGCACACTTTTGGCAAAACAGAATGAAGTTTTTCCTTCAGGTTTTCTAAATGTTCTTCAATGTTGCAAGCTAGCCATAGGCAACTACTCTCAAAATAGTCCTACTCGGTCGGAAAAGACGTTGCACATAACAACAAGCAAACGTCTGTGGGCATGTGTTCTTGGAATGTAACATCCAATGAAATTGCAAGCGCATTCTCACATCGCTCCATCCAGATTCAATCCAAGCCAGATCAGCTAATCTAAAGTTCTCCAGACCTCCAAAGGAGGTGTGACAACGATGTGATTGGAGGTATGGCCATGCGACACTAAGGACACACTAACCCATTCCCTTCCCCATAGGGTGTTTTTCCTGCACAAGAAGGCCATCAGTGCGGTCCACTCCCTGATGTGCAGTCATGATGCTGACCCTCGCTACACAGACCCCCAGGTGCGCGCCCACATCGCCCAGCTCTACCTGCCCCTCATCCCCATCCTCTTGGAGACCCTGCCCCAGCTCCACGACTTCACAGGTCAGAGGACACACATGCAGCTTGCTGTAGTTCACTTCTATCTAGATTGAAATGCCACAGAGGATAGATTCAACAATGTGTCTACTGTTTTATTTATTAATGTGTGTTTTGGCACTGTGTGTGTGTGTGTGTGTGTGTGTGTGTGTGTGTGTGTGTGTGTGTGTGTGTGTGTGTGTGTGTGCGCGCAGACACCTCCCCTGCTCGGGGCCGCCACACTGCAGCCATGGCTGACGACAGCGACCCCGACAACGGCACCATCAATCAGTCTGTCGCCATGGCAATCGCTGGCTCCCCACTGCCGCATGCCAAAGCCAACCCCTTCGCCCTGCCTACCTCGGTGAGTGATGGTGATAGCAGCAGGGGTCAGACAGACAGTTCAGAGGTCAGACCCCTTCTGCTGTGTGGGAGGATGTTGCCTCATTCTCTGTTTATCAGGTGTTTTTAACACCCTTCAAATAAGTGTCTTAAGCATGTACCCTTTAAAAGATAGGCAACAAAAATATTTAAAAAGGAAGGTAATGTATAGTGTAGTACTGTAACTAAGTGGATCATTGATTCCACCAGAGGGCGTGTGACATGCCTTCCTTCCACAAAGATCTTCTTTACCCCTCTCAGCCTGTAGGTGGCCTCTTATGATGACAACCACTCACTGTCTGCCATATAGTAGAAAAGCCAAATGGAATTTAAATTCTCTGCATGAATATGTGTGTGTATGTGTGCCTCCCTTTTATCAGGCTGGCCGTCAGTGTAGCTCCCTCTCTGCCGAGTGCAGTAGGACTCTGCTGGTGTGTTTCCTGTGGGTGCTGAAGAATGCAGATGCCTCCCTCCTGGAGCGCTGGGTGTCAGACCTCTCTGTGCTGCAGATCAACCGCCTGCTGGACCTGCTGCACCTCTCTGTGTCTTGCTTCGAGTACAAGGTATCCAGTCTCCCTCACATACCCCTTATAGAGCAAGGAGTCCTCCATCACTGGAGCTAACCCTAACCCACCAGGTGACTCTGGTTCTCATTTATCTGCAGTCCTCTTACTTTACAACTAGACTCTGAGACCAGCCTTTTTTCAGTGTCTTCTCTCTGGCTGTTTGGTCTCTGATTGGTGTGTTGGTTGTGTTCCTGCTCTCTGATTGGTGGTGTTAGGGGAAGAAGGCTCTGGAGAGGATCAACAGCCTGACTTTCAAGAAGTCTCAGGACATGAAGGCCCGTCTGGAGGAGGCCATACTGGGCACCATCGGAGCCCGCCAGGAGATGGTCCGCCGCTGCCGAGGTGTGTGTGCATGTGCGCGTGTATGTATGTGTATGTGTGTGTGTGTGTAAGAGAAAGAGAGAGACACTTTCTAGAATGTGTTTTATTGTTGTAAACTTGTTTTTCCAGAGCGGAGTCCGTATGGTAGCCAGGAGAATGTCAGATGGAGGAAGAACGTCACTCACTGGAGACAGAACACAGACAGAGTCGATAAGTAGGTCCTAGACTCATTCACATGTTTGGCAACAATGACTTGTCAACTCTCATGCCAAGGAGACCAATTAGTTGATGAAGTACATAATCAACAGAATATTTCTGTGTGCCCTGACCCCTATAGTATTTGTATGTTAAACACTGTCTTCTTGCAGGACTAAGGCGGAGCAGGAGCAGGAGTCAGTGGTGGATGGGAACCTGGCCACCGAAGCCTCTCTGGTAGTCCTCGACACACTGGAGATCATCGTGAAGGTAACACGAGAGTATTCAACCTTCTCTCTAACTGTACACTTTGTCACTGACCTGGTTCATGGAACAGTCATGGAACATTCCTTCCTCTTCCTCCCCCTGTTTCCTTCCTTGTCTCATCCCCTGGCTGCTATTGTCTTCCAGACTGTGCTGGTGTCTGAAATGAAGGAGAGTGTTTTGGGCGGGGTGCTGAGAGTCCTCCTCCACAGCATGGCAGGGAGCCAGAGCGCCCTCTTCCTGCAGCACTGCTTCACTACACAGAGGGCACTGGTCTTCAAGGTCTGTGTGAGATACAATGAAGGGTTTTATGTGTGATATGGAGCAGTGTTTAATGTGTGATATGGTAAGTGTGTGTGTGTGTGTGTGTGTAGTTTCCAGAGATGCTGTTTGAGGAGGATACTGAGCTGTGTGCTGACCTGTGTCTGCGTCTCCTGCGTCACTGCAGCAGTAGCGTGGGCTCTGTCCGAAGCCACGCCTCTGCCTCCCTCTACCTGCTCATGAGGCAGAACTTTGAGATTGGCAACGTAAGTCTAACTGATCTGCAAGGTTTGACTACCATGACTCAAAACGAGACTCAAAGATGTTTAGCACACTTATACTTAGCACAGTAACCTACATTTCACCTACATAGTCTTACCCGTTTCAGACACACATTTTGACCTGTCTTTGTCTTTTGGTGCAGAATTTTGCCAGGGTGAAGATGCAGGTGACTATGTCCCTGTCCTCCCTGGTGGGAATGTCTCAGAACTTCAACGAGGAGCACCTCCGACGCTCCCTAAAGACCATCCTGACCTACGCTGAGGAAGACCTGGAGCTACGGGACTCTCCCTTTCCTGAGCAGGTACCAGCCACACTGGATCTGTCACACAGTAGATATGGAGGGGTGACTCTGTTGAGCCGATGGGCTGAGACGTATTGCGGACACAGTGTGTCTCTTCTCATTGTACTTTCTTGTTATTATGTTGATACTACAGGTGCAGGATCTGGTGTTTAATCTGCACATGATTCTAACTGACACTGTCAAGATGAAAGAGCATCAGCAGGACCCGGAGATGCTCATTGACCTGATGTACAGGTGCTCACATGTCAACACCTCTCACACAGACTGCACTTTCATCCATGGGAATACAACCCCTTAAAGACAAAGAAACAGATCTCTGTACGTGTACACCATTTTAGATTTTCCTCTCATATCGCTCTCCTTCGACCTCCATCTCCCTCCTGTCCCTTCTCTGTCAGGATCGCTAAGGGCTACCAGAACTCTCCAGACCTGCGTCTGACGTGGCTACAGAACATGGCAGGGAAACACTCTGAGAGAGGGAACCATGCTGAAGCTGCCCACTGCCTGGTGCACAGCGCTGCCCTGGTGGCAGAGTACCTCAACATGCTGGAGGACTGCCGCTACCTGCCCATCGGCTGTGTCACATTCCAGGTCAGGAGTGAATGTGTGTGAGTGAGAGACCTTGCCTGTATGCCTGTGCCTGTGTATGCTTAGTTCACAGAAACATTAGCTGTGTTTTCCTGACTGCTGTGTTCCTTGCCTGTAGAACATCTCATCCAACATTCTGGAGGAATCGGCCGTGTCTGATGACATCCTGTCCCCAGAGGAGGAGGGCATCTGTGCAGGGAAGTACTTCAGCGAGTCTGGCTTGGTGGGACTCCTGGAGCAAGCAGCAGCCTCTTTCCACATGGTATGATTCAGATTCTCCTACCACATAATGATTAGTCAGAGCTCCATTTGAACCTAGAATAAGATGATATCCCTTTCAGAATGGCTGAAGGTGTGGTATGTGTTGGAGCTGACAACAAATGTTTCCTCTGCTCTCTCTCCCCCAGGCTTCCATGTATGAGGCCATTAATGAGGTCTATAAGATTCTGCTTCCCATCCATGAGGCCAACAGAGACTTCAAGAAGCTGGCCACTGTCCATGGCAAGCTGCAGGACGCCTTCAATAAAATCTACAACCAGGTAGGTCGCAGTCTGACTGCGACATGACCATCACTGAACTTTACCATAACTGAACTTTATGATTATAACAAGAGAGAGTGGGTTGTCCTCTACTAACATGCTTCTCTTTTTCTTTCTTTTTATCCTCTTGCCAGAGTTCTGGATGGGAGGTAAGAGTTTTATTGGGCTGTGTGTGTGTCCATGTACAGTAACTGCCACTGGGTCATTTTGCATTGAAACAATAATGTTTTCTTTCTCTTTCCCTTGTCTTTCCTGTCCTTTGTGCATGATGTTAAACTGGTGAGTGAAATATAAATATAAAGCTCCTCCTCGACACTTATTCAGACAACATCATTGCATTCGCTCTCTAACTTACTTCCAAATTTATAGTTGTGTAAAACCGTTGCACAAGAGTGACTGGCTTCAATTCTCCTGGGTCTCCTTACTGGTTGCTGTGGTTGCATCTGCTTTAAATGTTGTAACATGTCAATAAAGGCCAGCTTAGTGGCTCAGACTGTCATTATTGTGTTGTCTTCTTCCTCCCTCATCCCTCCACCTCCCTCTCCCCTCTCCTCTTCATCCTCCTCTCCTCTCCTCCTCCATGGCTCTTGTAGTGTGTAGAGGATGTTCGGGACCTACTTCAGGGTGGGCTTCTACGGTTGCCGCTTTGGAGATCTGGATGAGCAGGAGTTTGTGTACAAGGAGCCGTCCATCACCAAGCTGGCAGAGATCTCCCACAGACTAGAGGCATGTCTCAGCGTCGCTGTTGCTGTTGTTGTTGATGATGATTTATGAGATTATTTTCATTGTCTATTGGAGAGTTGCGCCATGTATTTCCTTTAAAGCTGACTCTTGTGTTTGTCATTTGGTTCTTGTTTAGGAGTTTTATGCTGAGCGATTCGGGGATGATGTGGTGGAGATTATCAAGGACTCCAATCATGTGGACAAGAACAAGATGGACCCCAATAAGGTCAGACCCAAAGACACGGGGCCCGGAAAAGCACTGAAGGCTTAGGTTGGGTTTTACAAGAGTGTGTATGAGGATGATCTCTGGTGCTGACCTGTGTTTCTGCCCCTCCTCAGGCCTACCTCCAGATCACCTACGTGGAGCCCTTCTTCGACACCTATGAGCTGAAGGAGCGAATCACCTACTTTGACAAGAACTACAATCTGCGCACCTTCATGTACTGTACCCCCTTTACTCTGGATGGGCACGCCCACGGAGACCTGCACGAGCAGTACAAACGCAAGACCATCCTGACCACCTCCCACGCCTTCCCTTACATTAAGACACGGATCAATGTCATCCACAAAGAGGAGGTGGGTAGCTTTGTATGTCAGCAGTACTGTATGGCCCACTGTGAGTCCATACCTATATCTCATACCTATGTCTCAAGAGCGTAGTGAGTAAGTTTAGGGTACGTTAGTCAGGGTTAGTTAGTGACTGGAGTGTTCATTCTTGTGTCGCTGTCCCCACTTGTCAGATCATCCTGGTCCCGATGGAGGTGGCCATAGAGGACATGCAGAAGAAGACCCAGGAGCTGGCCTTTGCCACCCACCAGGACCCTGCTGATGCCAAGATGCTCCAGATGGTGCTGCAGGGTTCTGTGGGCACCACTGTCAACCAGGTACCCCTCATGCACAACTTGTGTTAGCCTCTCCACTGGGTGTGTGTGTATGGTGTCTGTATTGTGTGTTGTTCTATGGCTGGTGTGGGTGTCTTGAGTAAAGGACATGCCTGAATGTGTGTATAACAGTTCCTCCGTCTTGCAGGGCCCTCTGGAGGTGGCACAGGTCTTTCTCTCAGACATTCCTGATGACCCGAAGCTGTTCCGCCATCACAACAAACTGCGCCTCTGCTTTAAAGACTTCACTAAGAGGTGATGACACTTTCCCAAAGGTCTGCACAGACTACAGTGAACACAGTGAACACAAGGCCCTGACTCCTCTTGTCTTGTCTGCTTTTTCTCATGCAGGTGTGAGGATGCCCTGAGGAAGAATAAAGCTCTGATTGGACCAGATCAGAAGGACTACCACAGGGAAATGGAGAGGAACTACAATAAGCTCAAAGAATCCCTGGGTCCCCTCATCAACCGCAAGATCCCTCAACTCTACAGAACACTGCCAGCTCAGACTACACAAACACAACGGTAACACAACACTGTATTCACACACACACACACACACACACACACACACAAGCAGGCACACACACTCTCACACACACAATCAGCTCATTCAGATCTACACAGCATGACCATCCACAGCCTTCACAAACAATAGTAACTCGACACCATTCTCTTAAGCACAGAGATTCTAACTCAAACATTGTGAGCTTATTCAACTTAACACAACACTGACAACCACAGCTTTCACAAACACTATAATAACTCAACCCTATAGGCACATACATGTACACAAAAACCAATAGAACACCTTGAGCCACCCTCATGCATATTAGGATTAACACGCACATAATGCATTTGATGAAATAATCTGGCCTGCTTTGTTATGCAAAGTGTCAGCACATTGTTTGTTCTTTCTGACCTCTTTTTGCAGCCAGCTGTGTGTCTTATATGAGAGTTGGAGAGCTGTTTAATTTATAATCAGAACCAGAAGCACTGCAATACCTGCCAGAAGAGTATATTAAATACACAGTACCACTTCCCTGTTTGCTGAGTTACAACATGGCAAAAAACCTGATGAAGGAACCAATGTCCTCCATCTTTGTTTGTATTCACAGGAATTCCTTCAGTAGGTCCAGCCTTCGCAAAGTGGACTGTTGAAGCCTGGCGGATCTCATAAAGAGAAGAAAGGGCTTCAGAAATATGCTTTATTTCAACTGGTCTGTCTTCTCACCTCCTTCACACACCAACTGTCACTAACACACATGCACCATCTTCCCTTGTCTCACACTCATTATTCCAACTCCCCCCCAGGTCACCCCATACCACCTCTTTCCCTCCTCACTCGTTTTTTCTTCCTCTCCTGCTCTACCTCCCCCCCCCATCAGTCCTCCTCCCTGTCTCTCACACTCCTATAGGAAAAGATCTCACTGTTTATACTGGAAGTTTATCTGCACTGTAAACACAGTCATTCGGAGCATGGCTCTGTCTCTTGGGCATTTTGAGACCGGCTTTCTTTTTACTCTACATTGAGGGCACAGAAAGATCACTTTCTGTCGGACTCTGAACGATAATTTTAGGTTTTACAGAACTGGAGAATCCAAACGCTCCCAGGCACTTCCATAATCGTGTGTTTGTGTTGGGTGCGTTCATACTGTATATGTGAGCTTGTGTTTAAGTGTGTGACTGTTCGACTGCACAAAATCTAGGAATCTTTCCATTTGCTTGTGTATGTTTAATGTCTGTTGTGGAAGGGCCTGGTTACATTGTGTGGTTACTTAGCAGGCCTGTTCACTCGCAGCCTTAGTGAAGTTGTGTGTGATTGTTTGAGACCAGTTGCTGCCAGACGTTGTCATTAAATAGTCCCTGGGAGCTTTTCCTTGTCCATGTATCCTCATACCAAGTAACATTCTTTCTTTAGTGAGTTCTCACATTCATCCACCCATCTCAGATCATGAATTAACTTTTAAGAAGTATAAAATATGGATTGTACTCTCCAAAACTAGAGTTCCCATTTCCATGTGAAAACATAGAGATAAAAAAGACGGTAGAGGGTGAGTGAGTGTTGGAAATGGTCTTTGTTGAAACACTGTGAAATTCTTTTTTTTTTTTTACTGCACTGACCAAAAAACAGTCACATCACTGATGTTCTCCACTTAAGCACTGACAATCTCTCTCACTCTCTCTCGCTCTCTCTTGCTCTCTCTCCCGCTTTCTCCCTCTTTCTCTCTCTCTCTCTCTCTTGCTCTGTCTATCATACTGTCACACTCACACACACACACACAAGCATGTGTTATCTATGGACTGAAGGAAGACACAGTCATACTTTGTCAACATGTTTCATTGCCTGGCTGGTTTTATTTGATGCAATGTATTTGATGGTAACAAAAGTAAACCACACACTAGTATCTTCCTCAGCCCTTTGGTTGTGGAACACGTATAATCAATGTAGCTATTTCTCTATTTACTGTATTGGAACTACTGTATCTATTGTATTGCACTACTGTAATCAAACTGCAGCACCTACCACTGTTACTACTACTACTGTATTTTCTCTGCTATTGTACTTTTACAAGCCTCTTCCAAAATGGCATTTTTACCAATCAGGAAAAACAACATTTTTTTTTATTTATTCACATGTTTTGTGTTTTTTACTGCTTTGTATTAAACCTCTCTCTGTCTTATCAAGGTTCTGCATTTTTTTGGGGGGAACACTGTGATCGTGCTATAGCACTTCAAATAACACCTGAGGTCATGGTGGTTTTCACCTTTAGGACAAACATTTGAATATAGTAATATATATGAAAGATTATAGCCAGTTTAAACAAAACTGAAGAGACCAGATATATTTGGCATTTGTTACATCTCAAGGTTTTTCAACCTTCTACAATTTAAATGTTAACAACACACACACAAAAAAAACGTTTCAGGAAACATATACAGCATTTAAGTAAATTGCATATAGCTTCTATTGTCGTGGATCCATTGAACAATATTTGCCATATGGCTCGAAGGACCGTCTTCGCAGACGTAAATACGCCCTGATTACTGCCGGGCGCAGACCCCTCAGATCTACATTTGATCCAGATGTCTTCCTGAACCGGAGTGCGCGCCCCTTTTCGTTATTTTTCACGTGCAATTAATTTCCTGTGCCGGTGTGTCTCACATTGTAGCCTAATGTTTGTCTGCAAAAATAAACGACCCCATATGGATGTGGTGTTTATGGATATGTAAAACGCTATCCGCTTCCAGAAAACACCCTTTTACGCATCCATCAATTAGCGATATATCGCGGCTGTATCCATTGTCATATTTGCAGCCTTTAATCAATACTGTATTGGCAGAAACAGGGAATAGAACAAAGTATGACGTCATGTTACGGGAATCATATTTCCCCGACAGTCGCCAATAAACATGTGAATGGATGAAATCTCACGAACGTTTCACGAACGTGTGTGTCTCTGTGGTCTTAAGTAAACAAGACGTTTAGTCACTAATATGATTTGCTTATTTCTTATGATCTCCAGCATAATCCGATGTTTTTACGTTTTCAAAGAATGTATTGTGTAGCGGGAGGTTTGGGAACAGATTTTTCAGATACGTGCTGTTGTCCCTTTAAGAACAGAGGGAGGGGGTTTAGACCGTCTTGGCTGCAGTGTTTTTGTATCGCTGTCAGTGAGCGCTCCTGGCCGAAGACGTCTGAAAGGTTTTCTCTCGGATAGGTAAGGACAACAACGTTTATTCATTTCATTTTAAATTCCTTGCAGTCTGTAAGGCTCAATTCTATTGTACAAAATGGTGCCTGGAATATGATTTCTTTTGTAAGGCACTGGTCCTACCCGTTCCTCGGTTTCTGTCTTACTTCTGAAGTATAACGGGTCTCTTATTGTCAACGAATTCCCCACTTATTTGGTTCTATATTGGTATTAACGGTTGTGAGTCGATTCTGACGTATTTCGGTAGCATGGTTTTAATGGATTATTTGGTAGCCTATGGTTTTGTTCTCGTGCACAGTATTTGTTCTAACCATCATTCACGTTAATGCGCTCCTCGAGGGAGCGCACACAATGCATCGAGTCGTCTGAAGCGGCGCGTGTGTTATTCAAGGAAGCAAAGGAAGCCTTAAACAACAATTGCCTATTCAACGACAAACAACAACTTGGTATCATGATTTCATTTAGCCTATATATTTTTACGACTAAACGTTCATTTTCCCATAAAGATCATTGGGCGGGTTAGAGAAAATATATTTGCCAGATACTTGCGTAGTTGAGACATTTTGGAACCATACCATCATCTCTTTGTAAACTTTAAGAACTTGAACTAAAACTTTTTCGGGTAAAAGCTCTTAGTTCAGTCAGATGGAATCATGTTTGAAGTTTAATTCCTAAATAATTTAAAGATTATTTATTCATTAAAAGAAAACCCGTGATTGCTGTGACTCAAGGGAGAGGGTGGGTCTTTTCCCAGTTTTCATTACTTCCAGATGTTCATCAGTTTCTCATTGCCGCTTTGCCCTCAGATTTGCTAGTCTAACCGCCCGTCCATACGATGGTCAGTGAACAGCAGTTAACGGATGGATGAGACGATGGATGCCTCAACATAAGTTTCACTAGTTTTTTTCTGATTCTAACTGTCCTGCAGTTTGACTGTTTCTTCTTTCTTGAAAGAAGTCTATAAGCGGCTGTTAATGCCATGTGCATTTATTATGGGGCTTATGGCCAATTGGCCATGTAAGTATATTGGCCATTGGTCATTTAAATTACTGGTCATAGGCCTATTTCGTGATTAGGTGATGTTATGGCGTCCTGCTATTAATCCTTGATCCAAGCTCCTTTCAAACCATACCCAAATTAGGTCTCACAGGGCAGGTCTTAATGTCGCTCATTGTCACACAGACCACTTGTCGGAATATGACTAGTAAAGGTAGCCTAATCCAAATCTCATGAGCCGTTGCCATTGAGTTGCTGCGTTATTGTCATTGGGTTGGTGCCCAGCTGGAGTTGCCCCTGTGGTCTTGCCAGCCACGTCGTGGATGGAATGCATCTGTCTCATGGACTCACATTCCCGATTACAACGTTTCGAGCAAGGGGCGCTGTAGTGGAATTCCAAACGGAGGAATGCAAGGTTATAAACCACATTTGTACGGTGGACCACACGCTGAGCATTTAAATGGTTTAGAAAGACTAATGGAATTACGCCCTGAACCTGCATGAAGTCGTCTGTATTTGTCAGGATTTATTAGAATCCGTGGACAGTTCACAGCATGCCGAACTGTCCCCTTGCTGGCACCGTCTGTTCAGTTGAAACCATGGTTACACACATGAACAGTTCATTTTGAGGGATCTATCACTTTTATCAGGTAACTTTATCAGTGATCCAAGAGTTTGCAATATTATTACAGTACATCTTCTGGTCAGTGCGTGTGTGTGTGTGTGTGTCAAGTCTTATTTCACAGTGTACTATTTTACAGTTAATGTCTTCTAGCCCACTGGATACTTAGTCCTATCACATCAGTCAATGAACAATTATTGCTGATTCAGTGGATACAGAGCCTGTTTCTCCTTCTGAATGTTGGCACAGAAAGGCAGGTCAGCTATTGCTCCAGCGATCATATTAGTTATTGCCCCGGAGTTAAGGATTTATTTAGCTTGAGTAGGGGATACATGCACAGCCACAATAATAGATACGGTAAAATAGGATTTGGCCAGGATATCAGAGTTAATACTCCTAATTATTTATTCATAGCTACAAGCACGGAGAGACCAATCTAGTAATGTTTTCTGTGAACATATGCCCTGATCAGGTATTTAGAGTAGTAGCAAGCAGAAAATCATTATCGGCTAGAATAATCTGAACTAATGTCTCGTAATGCAATAATGATTCAGAAAGGGGAGATGCACATCTCTATTTCCTGATTCCCACAGACCCCAGTGTATTGCGTACATTTGTCACGTCTGTGTTTGAGGGTGTTAGTTATGTAATCTACTGCACTCAGTCAGTCAGGAAGCATTTGATCAGTAACCCTGCAAAGGAACTACTCTGCCCTTACGGTGCCGTCTTGGGAGCCCATCCACACAATTGACCTCAGCTTTTGACCCCAACACTGCTCTGATGACCTCTCCCTCATGCTGCCCTGACTACAGTTCTGGTCTTCGTCTCCCTCTCCCCCTGACCAGAACCCCTCCATTTCCCCAGATCATTACAACACCAGGCCTCTCTGGCCTTCATCACTCCCAAATCCCTACCTCCAGCTCCGCCCAGGAATTCTCTCCCTCTCTCTCTCTCTCTTTCTCTCTTTAATGCCTTTTTAATTTTTTTCATGTTTCCGTGGCGATTTCTGTCCCTCAGCCCCACCCTTGGATAGTTTCCTGTTGGAGGGTCAGCACAATGACCAATGGCAGCTGTGATGATGTTTTTTCTCCTCCTGTTCCAGCCGTAATGTGAGTAGGCTGGCCCCTCCCTGGGCTGTACTCCGGCCCGGGCCAGACTGTTTCAGGAGAATGCCGTCTTTTTCTCCATACCACTCCTAATGTGAAAAACAGTCCCAGGGCATACACTGCTTGGAGAGTGGCGTCTCAACATTTGGGTTATGACTTCACTCTTGCCAGTTCAAACCCCACATTAGTCACACTTCAGATGTTCATCATCCTAACAGCAATTAGTGTGACCCATGATGATGTGAGCCCATGTCCTCTGTAAACATATCTCGCTTTTCTTGCTGTGATGTATCCCACAGAGCTGAGAGCAGGTTTTGTATGTAAAGTAACCATACTACTGGTTTATTAATGGCTACCATCATTGCTGCTGTTCACCATAAGGAGAGGCTAGTAATTCATTGCTAAATTAAGCCATCTGTGATGATGAAAGTAGTGAGGCCATATGCAGTGCCCAGCAAATGAAGAGCATAAAGTAAAGATGAATTCATATTTCTCCCATCCTCCTATGCATTATGTATTAATGTATGTATTCATTGTTTTTTTTAACAGTCATGGTTAAAACGCTCAAACTGTGGATGTAAGTCAGTATGTAGTCAGTAAATACACCCTCAATCAATTCTCCTGTTCATATCAGTTATGACCTTTTATTCTTCACTTTCTCAAACAATTGACTGTAATCAATCATAAGTGGGTGCTGACAAAGAAATTACATTTAGCTTAATTTAGATACAATAAGTACTCCCTCTTTTTTATAATGGTTTGTATTGTGTAACTATTTTTATCCTTAAATGGATGGTGGAATGCGAAAATATGATGGTAATCTTATTGGCGGAGAAAAAGAAAAAACTCCAGCAGAATTGCATTCTTGCTGCTTCACATTTTTGTGAGATTTATGTGAGAAAGATACCAACATTTTGGTCAACAGTCCTTCATCTTGGAACAACGTTATTGACAGAACCATTCAGATTATGAGGAACGGTCTATTGAAAAATTATTCAATCTTGGTCAGGAGCGCAACTAAAGCCTTATCTCATCCTACGGATATCTATTCTGCTTTGGCAAGAGAAGGCTATGCTGTGGTGTCGCCTCTGGGATTCTCAATGATTCATTCTGGTGGATTCTAAATCTGAGACCATTCATAATGTTCTAGAAGTTTCCATCTTAAAGTCTCTCCCTTGCTTTTCTTCTCCATTTTCAATCTCGCCCTTATTTCTCACATCTTCGCTCCTTCTCTTTTTCTCCCCCATTCTCCCCCATACTGTACCTTCTCTGTCTCATTTTCCCTCTCTCACTCTCCTTGTTACTCTTTCTCCTGGGCTTGGAGGAAGTGACTGGGTTGTTTCTGGGTCCTAGGGGAATGGAGAGATGGAGCTCCCTTTCCTGTAACCCTTTCTTGATCAGACAATCGCACAAAATTAAGTCAAATTTGCTATATCAATGTTTTGTTTTTATTATGAAACTGGGAAACTTTTCCCCATGTGCTCAGGCCCCCAGGGTACAGAATTGGTGTTGAGTGCCTTTGCATGGTGATTTGATATTTTGAGTGGGTGTATGTCGTCACCACACTGTTGCTGTTGAATGGTGGAAAGGTGGAGTCTCATGGTGGATTTCAGGCTCGTCACCACAACCCCCCCAGCTTGACTAGATGGATGAGCGAAACAGAGTTATGTTCCCCATATTTGTTTCATCAGAGCTCTAACCTGAATAAATGAGTTGAAACAACTCAGCTGTGATTGTGAATCTGTGGGAGTCCTATAGTGCAACGTGTGTTTGGAAGGACACCGGGAGGGAGTTGTGGGAGTGGATGTTAACCTATCTCTTCTTAAGTATTTGTGTGTGTGTGTGTGTGTGTGTGTGTGTGTGTGTGTGTGTGTGTGTGTGTGTGTGTGTGTGTGTGTGTGTGTGTGTGTGTGTGTGTGTGTCTTTTCATCTGCGTGATGGGAGGATACTGGGAGGGAGTTGTGGGAGTGGATGTTAACCTATCTCTACTAAAGTATTAAACAAACACAGGAATGTACACACCAATTCAAGTACCTCCATTCTCAACACAGGGCTTACTGTATTTACTGGCTCTTTTGTGTTGTCCAGTTGTGGTGCTTCTATTGTTCTATTTACTATGTTTTCATAAATGGATGATCGATAAGACTGGTCGATAAGGCTTGTACGCAAACAGCCATTTCCTAGACATTGGTCACTTAGCACAGGCCTGCTTGTTTGTATTTCCAATTTCTGACAGCGTCCACAACTGGGCCTCAGCCACCATTACGTTTGTTTTGAGGCTTATTTTCTTGGCTGTTATGGTCTCTCTCTCTCTCTCTCTCTCTCTCTCTCTCTCTCTCTCTCTCTCTCTCTGCCCCTCCTAGCTCTATATTAGAACCAGCTGTGGAACTAGGGGCTGAATGAATGGCTCTTTGTGATTTGGCCGTCGTTCCTGTATAAGGGTCTGTTTCTCTCTCTCTCTTTCCCTCCCTCTGTCCTATTGGCATGACAAAAGCATTCAACAATGGACCGAGAATCATCAAGTCCTGAGTATGACATTCTGTAAATGGCAGTCATCAACGTCATTTGGCCATAAACCCTTAAACAAAATGTCGGTCCCAGACTCCTCGAAACCCGAGCCAAGGTATGAGAACTAGCTGCCATTATCATGCAGCTTATCTCTGGGACATGCACACACGGGACAAATCTCAAATCTCTTCATTGCAGATAGGAAATACAGTATAGCTCTCTCATTCTTGCATTGTAAATGTAAATGTAAACATGTTCTTGCATGTTTAAGTAAAGCCATGTCTCTCTGAGACACCTTGGGAAGAACTGGGGTGTTCCTGTAAATCAGGAGGGGTGTGAATGCATGGCACCGGACTTAGGGTTGTGAGTCATGGATGCCTGAAAACAGAAAAGATTGCTCAATGTCATGGCAGGGAGTTTCTCAGCCTTGGATTGATTAGCCACACAGCATGTTGTTGTGATTCACAGTGATGAGGAGGTTTCTAAGTAGCTGCATGCAGAACTGGATTAGGGGAGTAGCTCTGCTGTGAGGTTCGTCTCCTCTGCTCTGTAGGGAGGTGAGTTTGATTGACATGTTTTGGGGAGATGAAGGCATGTTTTTCATGTGAGGGGTGTAACTCTGAAGCAGTGAAATGTTGTTCTGGATTTAGTTTCACGATGCCACCTGGGCTCTAGTGTTACCGTAACCACCAGTCCTTAGTAACCTGCCCCAACAGTGTCTTAAGTTGACCTTTTAGCCTTCTTAGACTGGTGTGACAGTTTAGTTTTCAAGGTTGGATGTTGGTTAGATGTCTGGTTAAAGACTCACCAGGTTTGTCTATCTGCCATCTGTTGTAAATGGACTTTAGTTACAGATGTATCACTAGTTCAGCCTTTTGGGTCTTTACTATCATACAGTACATGTTTCTTCTTTATGACAAGAATTATGAAACTGTTCATAGTTTGTTCCCTAGTTGATTGTGACAACAGTTTATTTGTGAATAAAAATACACTATTTACACTCATCTATTTGCTTGAAAGAAATTGTGCACATAATTCATATCTTTCTTTTTATGTGATGTGCTCAGGTGCTGGCCATAAGAAAGAGGGGAGAGAAAAAGAGGAGAGAAGAGAAGCCAGAGCGAGGAGATTGGGGAGGAGAGACCATCCCTGCAGCACTCCGAGCAGCTGGTATGGAGCGGAAAATAAATCCCTCTTTTCCTAATTCATAAACCATTCCAAACCTTTTGCAGAATAGCAATCACAAAAGACTGCGACTTAAAAAGCGAGTGGAAAAATCCATAAAGATTCTCTCTGGGTACTGGTAATGGAGGTATTTCTAACTCTGTTATAGTCAAGCCTAATCCCTTGTCGTGGCAATACAAATGAGGTGATACTGTGAATAAAGACAATGTATTTGACAGAAAGAACTGGCCCTGAGAGTTTTGACCAAGAACTAAACCAACCATCTTACCCAATAGTCACAGTGGTCCCCACTGTATGCTGGTGTACAGTATGCTGTGTACAGTACATACTCTGTGGTACTGTAGTCCAATCCTCTAGTTGTATTCATCTGTTTTTGATACAGTTGAGGCATACCTTTAGCCTTTGTTGAGTAAATGTGTAATAACTATGAAATAATAACATAGCCTCACTCACAGCACAGCACTCATGTATGATGTAACACCTGAAACTGTGTGGCATCATTATATCAATGTAGTAACAGTTATGAGTGATCAAAGTAGAAATCATGTATCCATACTTTGACATCCTGCAGGACATCTCAGAGACATTTAATTTGTGCCTGAGGACCTGAGTTGTTCCCCCCCCTTGATTCCTAATCGTAATAGTTGGAGAGGGTGGGGGGGACCCTGGAGGCGGGCAATGTTAACTTCCGTTGGTCTGGAATGTTGGGGGGAGGGAGGGGACATCAGTCTGGGGCAAGTCATTCCTCCAGGAGGAGGGTAGAGAGTGGCTGGAGGAGGCAAAGGTTTGGGAGCGTATCATTGAAGAATGGTGGGCTGGTGCCGGGGAGGGGGATACACTGGACTCTGTTCACTGTCATCTCAATGGAACACTGTTTACCAGCCCAGAGAGAGGGAGTAAGGTCACCCACACACATGGGAACACACACACACACACAAACGCATCACAAACACCCAATGAGGCACTGTTGCAGAGGCAGATGCAGAGGGTTTGGGGGAGGGGAGGAATAGGAACACCAGGCAAAGGGAGAGAGAGAGAGAAAAATTGGAAGCAGAGAATAACAGACTATCTGTTCACTTGATTTGAAGATGGGAAGGGATACTTAATTAAATGGAGAGTTTGTAGGAGAGGAGAGAGAGAAAAGTGAAGTAGAGAGGACAGTTCTGGTGAGTGGAGAAGAGAGGACAGTTTTGGCCACCATAGCTAAGGGCTGGGATGTTTGTCACGCTGTGTGGCTGAACTGCAGACTCTAATTATATCTCATCAACTGTCCCCCTGTCAACCCTGGCCTCCACCTTCCTGTACTTTCTCACAGATACACTCTCTCTCTCTCTCTCTCTCTTTCTCTCTCTCTCTCTCTCACACACACACACACACACCGTACTGTACATCTGACGCACTAACATTCCATACCTCAGATAGACACAGATAAGCTTTTATACTCTTTTATGGGTAAATCAGCTTTGAAATTAGTAAATAGAATTTAAGATCTATCAGATAGCATTGCTTGCATCATTTCAAGTCCCTTTTCTTTATTTTATTTTGTATTTGTTTTCCCCTGCCCCAGCCCTCCCCTAATTGGAGGACATGAGAAGAGAATAATACTCATAATTAGAGCTTTTATACTCTTGCCAAACATACACGTGACACACATTAAACAATAAATCTAAGAAATAATTTCACTTGTTGCAACTACATTGAAACTAAAACTACATGTCCTATTTTCAGCTATCAGAGGTTGCAATTGATCATATCAAAATGTGCTTGATCATATCAAATTGTTAACATTCCTGTGTGTGTGTGTGTGTGTGTGTGTGTGTGTGTGTGTGTGTGTGTGTGTGTGTGTGTGTGTGTGTGTGTTTCACTGTAATTGTACGTGTGTATGTGTGGCCATGTTGCTGTGAGAGTGGGTGATGAACAGACAGAGAGAGAGAGAATTATACAGAGACATTCGACTGAGGCTTCAAAAATACCTAGTCAATTTAGTCAATGTTTCCAAGTGCCCTACTTTTCCTCAAACAGGCAAGAGCATAAACAAGCACTGACGAGGGTCATGAGATTAGAGTGAGAGAGAGGGGAAGAGAGCGAGAGAGCGAGGGCAGAGACAAATTGAAAGAAGCACAGAGAGACTCAATTCCTTCTGATGGAACAGACCACTGGGCATGAACTAAAATCTATAAAAAGTATGTTATGAAACAAAGTGAAATCAGGTCTAAACTTTTGATCCTTTCTTTACGGACATAGCAATTGGTGATGCTCAAATGACTGTTTGCTAAAGATGGCTTAAACATTACATCCCCTGTTCCCACAAACTAATGACCTAGAAAGTTAATCTGTAGCATGGGAGACACTCAGACTCAACAGCAGATCATTGTAGGCAGTATGTCATAGCTGGCAGTATGTCACTCTCTGTGGGGCAAGCAGTCAGAAAATGGGCTCAGTCATCACTTATAACTGGCAAACAGAAATGCTAATAGTAAGGCTAATATCTGGGAGGAATGTCATGTATTGAATCTCTCAGTGTACATCCAAATGTGCATTTGCTAATTTGACAAATGTGGTGAATGTATTTGTCAATAATGGGTGAATGGGAGCGAAAGGAAGGGGGAGACAGTGGTCGGCTGAAATCTCCTGATCGTCAGCTGACAGGGAGAGGGGAGGGGGAGAGAAAACAACAGAAAGAGAAAGAAGAGGGAGGCAGAGAAAGAGAGAGAGAGAGAGAAGAGAAAGGAAGCAGAAGGAAAAGATGTGGAAAAAGAGTGGGAGAGAAAGGGCAAGAGTGTCTCTAAACCCTAAATCGAGAACCTCTGTTACCGTGCACAAATGATTCCTAATAAGGTTGTAACTGGCAGCCTCAAACGTCTCCCCTGGAATAAGCTGCCAGGAAACTTTCCCTGCAACTCTTCTCCTCTCTGAATATTAAGAACAGAAACAAACACTAAATGTACTGTGAAACTGAAGTAACCAAGAGAGAAAAGCAGAGAATTCATACAGAAATTAATTGTGGCCAGTATCATAGTCATAGAGTGATATATACAGGCTATACAGATCAGTTATACAGATTTATGACCACAGACCAGCACAACAAATACATGATAATAGTACTGTAAACACAACCACTTATTTACCTCTGTGTGAGAGCAAGAGACTCTTTAACTTTAAGGGTTGTCATTGTGACTCTAATATTTGGCCTTTCCCCTATTGGTCTGTATGGTATCCCTCTCCTGCTAGTGGATGTGGTGTTGTTGGCACCCATCCCTTTAGCTTTAGAGTTGCTCCCTGAGGCATATGTTTTACAGACAGCTTGGTGAGAGTGCTTCAATTGTGACTTTCTCTCCCCCAGGTGAGGTTTCGTGGGTAAACGTGTGACAGGAAGCCATGGCTCAGGTGCTACATATGGACCCCAGCTTTCCAGGTATACCCAAAACGTTTTCTATTACATTATTGAATCATCTCTCACAAACCAGCTTTGAATAGAGCCTTTATTTATCATATGTGGTTTAACATCCAAAATAACCTATAGCCTACCACTCATTAACTTATTAGTACCTTAGTTTTGGCAATAAATTCGAAACACAGATATTTTCTGAAGTCTGAGTCTGAGATTAGACGCAGATTTCCGCCTGTTTAAACTTTATTTCCTTCCCTCTCAGGGAAGCTTAATCCGTCCGCTCCCCCCTCCCTGCATGGAAAGGAGCAGGAGGCACCCTACTCAGTGGAGACCCCCTATGGCTACCGTCTGGACCTGGACTTCCTCAAATATGTCAACGACATTGAGAAGGGCAACACCATCAAGAGGGTGCCTATCCAGCGCCGGCCACGCTACGGCTCCCTGCCCCGGGGCTACGGCTACACAGGCTCCTGGTGGACCTCCACTGAGTCCCTGTGCTCCAACACCAGTGTGGACAGCCGGCACTCCTCCTTCTCCTACTGCGCCCCGGGCTACCACAGCTCCCAGAGGCCCAGCTTCAGCACAGCACGCGTGGAGAAGACCCTGCTCGATGCGCGCAGGAAGCTGGAGGAAGAGAAGGAAGGCCGGCGCTTCTCCAACCTAGGCAGCATGCACAACAGTGTGGCCGGCTCCTCCACCTCTCTGAGCAGCGCCCACAGCTTCAACAGAGCCCAGGGAGGAGGAGGCTCCTACACCCCCATGAGCTCAGGCTTGTCCACGCCTGTATCCCCCACCCCGGCCCACCTGCAACATGTACGCGAGCAGATGGCCGTGGCCCTCAGGAAGATCAGAGAGTTGGAGGAGCAGGTGAAGACCATCCCCGTGCTCCAGGTGAAGATATCCGTGCTGCAGGAGGAGAAGCGCCAGCTCAGTGTCCAGCTTAAGAGCCAGAAGTTCCTGGGTCACACCCTGGGCTTCGGCAGGGGCCGGCCCCGAGGGGAGCTCTACATCGACATCCCGGAGGAGGAGGTCAGTGCCACCAAGGCAGCAGGGCCCTTGTCCCCCACCACCCCAGAAGGCTGTAAGCAGGACTCAGGTTGTGAGATAGAGGACACAGTGATCGTGGGCGGTGTGCGGCCGGAGGGGAAGAGGGAGGTGCGCACTATCGGGGTTGGGCCCGATGAGGAGAGGGGCAGCCGGCAAGTAGGTGTGGGGGTGCAGGAGCAGGACCTGGGGCTACTGCCAGAGGCAGAGACCCTGAGGAGCCAAGTGGGCCAGCTGGAGGGCCAGCTGAAGAGGTCGCTGCAGGAGCTGCAGGCTGCACAGCAGCAGGTGAAGGCAGCACAGAGGGAGAGGCTGGCCCAGGCCCCGCAGGCAGACCACTCTGTCAGGGCCACCAGCCTGGGCTGGCAGGAGCACCAGGGCCGCAGCCTGCAGACCGTGGTCAGCTTTACCCAGCAACCCCACCAGCGGGAGCAGAGGACTGTGGGAATCCAGGTGTACACGCTGGAGCAGCCCACTGTGGTAGGGGTGGGCACATTGCTCCGAGCAGAAGGGTGCAGTTCCCCTTCCCTCCCACCAGCTGGTACAGTTCTGGAGGGACACCACATAGGACATGCAGAGGCTGTGGGCTCAGAGGGTAGGTGTGAGGGGGGTGTTAGTGTGAGTTTAGAAATGACATTGGGTTTTTGTAACCAGTATGTTGTTTTTGTTTGTTGGTGTTATTACTTCAATCTTTGTCCTCTTTATCCTTCCTCCAGAACCACCTGTTGAGCTGCCCATTGCAATCAGCTCCAAGCAGGTACGGGAGGTCCTAAGAAGTGAGGTGTCCTCCTCTGTGCCTGTAACTAATCCTGCTATTGCCATGGAGACTATTGGTAATCAGATGGCTTTACTGCATTTGAAGGAGGGAGAGACACACCAGCACACAGCCATAGATGCTGTCCAGTCTCAAGACGACGTATCAAAACCAGGTAACTGGAGCTCAATCTTTAACATATGGACCATTATTAAAACTCACAAAACTCAACCCACTCATCATAAGCATGTCACAGGACATACATATATCTCTCTAGCTCACTGACAGTCAGAAAACCTCTCATCTTCCTTAACCCTCGGTATAACTGTCCCCTAATTGTAATTGGTGGGTCTTTTCTCCAGCCTCAGCCTCTCCCCAGTCCGCCCTGAGGTCCATAATGAAGCGCAAGGCAGAAGGAGAACCTGGCTCTCCCTCAACCAAGAAGAACCTGCAGTTTATTGGAGTCAATGGAGGGTAAGTGAGAGTTATGGACTGATGCTATGTGTTAGTATTTGAGTGTGTGTGATGTATGACACAAGTTAGTTATTGCGCTGTGTTTATTAATTGTATTGTTATGTAAATAACTTTCTTCATATGTAAGTAAATGAGTGTATCAATGAGTTCAGTTGACTGACAGATGAATACACATTCATCCTGCAGGTATGAGTCTACGTCCTCAGAGGACAGCAGCAGTGAGAGTTCAGAGGAGGAAAGCGATGCTAGTGAGTATCACGAGGCTAGAGAGAAACTGCCAGAGTCTGCAGCCCAACACCAGCAAACCACAGCTGTTACAGTCTCCTCTACAGAGGTACCCCCAGCAACCAACTCCACAACTCAGCAGATTACCGTCCGACCAACAGCCGCTGACCCTGCAGCCGAGCAGAGCACCGGCCAATCATCAGCAGTAGACACAGAACTACAGCACAGGGCCACCCGATCACCAGCTACGGACACAGCCATGCAACAATGTGCTTCTGAGCCTCAAGCCTCTGACCCCACCTTCACTTCCCAGTCGCCAGCCAATGACTGTGCCCCTCAGGAGAATATCAACCAATCATCAGTCACAGACACAGTCCCTCACAAGAGTACCTCCAAAACTCCTAGCACTGAACCCAATCTCGAACCGAGCACTGTCCAGTCATCAACAACCTGTTACGCATTCCAGCAAAATGTAACCCAATCAAAAACCACTGACCCTGAAGCAAAGCTGAGTGTCATGCAATCAAAAACCACTGATGTCACCAATACACAAGATACCGTCCAGTCACAAACTACTGACCTCACCCCACAGCATGGGGCCACCCCATCACCAGCCACTGAGCAAAACTCCCAGCAGAGGATGATCCAATCATCTGCCCCAAAGCCAGCACCTGAACACTATCCAAATGATCCATCATCCACTCCATCATCCAACCAACAAAGCAGGTAAGCCTGTGTGGCTAGTTAGAAACACTTTATGATATTGTTCATGTGTGGGTCAGTGACTGATGTTTTTTTTGTGTTTTTTTTCTCTCTCTTAGACTGGAACTGAGTGACAGCCTCATGGCAGCTCTTCATGCCCTTCAGAAAGCCCTTGGTGAAACCAACGCCTTCAGCCAGCAGGGGGCGGTATGCTCTTCTCCTCATTTAATTAATCTTTGTTAGTCTAGAGTACTATATCTGGGTCTAACAGTGTGCTTCTTCAAAAATAAACTATTGTTCACTGTATGATTGTTTTCATATGTGCATTGTGAGTTTGTCTAAGACCAGTCTTGTATGTTACCTCCTCAGAGGACAGCCTACACCACAGTTCTGCAAGAGTGGCTACGTGTGTCCTGTCACAAGGCAGCGGACACAGCTGTGGTCAGGGCCTACATGGACACCTTCGCCTCCATTTCCCCACAGCTGTTGGAGTTTGTGGTTAACATGGCTGACGGCAACGGCAACACAGCCCTGCACTACACAGTGTCTCACTCCAACTTCCCTGTGGTCAAACTGCTGCTGGACACTGGTGAGTCTGGGAACGTGTGTTTGATGCCATTCCTCATTCCAATAGATGCTTTACAATGAGCCCGTCCTTCTAAATTCTACCTCCACCAGCCTCCCCTGGTGTGTACACTACAGTAGGTTAAACTAACTGTCAGTTTAGCATAAGTGGAGATTTGTTTATGTGTTTATCTTCTGCATCAGTGCTAAATGTTATTCCACTCAATCACAATGTGACACAGAGCCACAGATGAAGCTTCCTTCTTCATTGGGTGTTACAGAATACAATTCTCTCATTGTTAGTGCTGTCACTAGAATTTCTGCAGGTGCCATAAACATCTTCTATCTCCCTGTCAGGCCTATGTAACGCTGACAAGCAGAACAAGGCTGGCTACACTGCCATCATGCTGACAGCTCTGGCTGCCTTTCACTCTGACAGCGACCTTCACACCGTCCTGCAGCTGTTGCGCACAGGGGATGTCAACGCTAAAGCCAGCCAGGTATGCCCCCTACTGGCCAACAGGCCTCCTGCACAGCCAGGCCCAGCCAAACCAATTTCCTACCAAACCCCTGACAAAATGGAAGTGCAAAAGCTATTTCAGCTGGTATAGATTTTCATAGCTCCTTTATAAAAGCTGCATACTTACAGAATGAAAACGATCCTAACGTTAACCCTAACTTTGAGTCTTTTTTGCTGCCAAGGGGCATAGGATTTGGCGTCAAGAAAACGTGTTTTCGAACCAGCTCTAATGGGTAACTCTTGTGTGATTGTAGGCGGGTCAGACTGCGTTGATGCTGGCAGTGAGCCATGGGCGAGGGGACATGGTGCGGGCGCTGCTCTCCTGTGGGGCGCAGGTGAACATCCGTGATGACGATGGCTCCACAGCGCTCATGTGTGCCTGTGAGCATGGTCATGTGGACATTGTACGCCAGCTGCTGTCTGTGCCAGGCTGCGATGCCACCCTCACAGATAATGTGAGTCTACAAATCCACCCTTGCTCTCCTCCTCCTTTTGCATTAACTCTTTTTTTGGTTCTTCACCCCTGTTTCCATACTGTATTTGTGTAGATGTCTGTCTGTTTGTATACAGTATCTTTGGACCAGTTTTGTTCACTCTCTCCACTGTCTCTGTACTTCAGCGTTGTATATTTAGTTTTTTTCTGTCGTCCAGCTCCGGGCCCCAACCCTGTCTTGTTGTATCTCTCATCTTTCCCTCTGACCTATTTTATCTTGCCTTTCTCACCCCTCACTGACTTCTTTGTGACCAACCTCTTATCATCCCTCTACTAGGATGGCAGTTCAGCCCTGTCCATAGCACTGGAGGCCAGTCAGAATGACATTGCTGTGCTTCTCTACGCTCACCTCAACTTTGCCAAGCCTCCTTCCCCTGTGAGTAGTCTCAAAAAGAGCATGCCCCACATCTCCATTCAAGATATTTGTACCATATTTCACACGCATACATACACTCACACTGATGTGTTCTGGATGATGATTTCAATGTTGTTGTTTTTTTTACCTACTTCAGGTGTCACCAAAGTCTCCTCATTTGGGGTCCTCGCCTCCTACTGGTGAAACAAAGTGACCACACTGCCAATGCGGTTTCAGCATCACACCTGCTACCAACTCCTCAACTATTCCATCATAAGTGTTGATATTTGTTTATTTTTGTGTATGTTCACATGTGATTGTGTATTCTATTTCTCACTCTCTCTTTCTCTCTCTCCCCTCTCTCCATATATATGTATGACAAATATCGGCATGAAAGCCAGCACTTGACACAATCCTAATGCATAGTTTTTATTTTATAACAAAGAAGGAATTCATTGTGATGTTATACTACTCACATACTGTATACAGTAGTTCTTTATGCACACAAATCTGTTTTATTTGGTCACAGTGTTGGTTGAAATGCATCTCAAATGTCAATCCCCATTAGAATAGGTCTCTTCACAATTTGAGTTCAGCAATAATCCCACTGACATTCATTTTTGGTTTCTGGAGGCACGTAAATCATTAGTTAAGCATTAGATTGCATCATTTTTAGAATTCATTATTGTAGCTTATTTTTAGTTCATATGCATCTTGTACTCACTACAATGTATGTCATTCCGATAAATCAGGCTGTTACAATGACACATTAGGAATACTTTGTGTGTCATAATCATTTATGAAATGCTGAACGCCACCCATATCATTCTAAATACACAGATCTCGTTAAAGTGTCCTTTATCACTTGCATTAGTTAGCTGATTGGTGCTAAATCAATTCTGATACAGGACACTTTAAACATATAACATTATATAAACATTTATAGACAGACTTTATTTACTCTAGAGTATTTTTGATAGTGTATTTTATTAAATTAGAATTTCAGTATTTGCATTAAGAATGGCAGCAGATGTCCCCAACACTGGTAAAAGTAAGAGAGGACAAGCGTCCCACACAACAGTAGCAAGATACAAGTGATAACAGCACCCTCATCAGCATAGTGTTTTCAGTTAGGGTTGTGCGAAATCTGATTCTATTAATATATGTTGACAATTGACAATATTTCAGAATTTTAATCCAAAGATATTCCTCATAACCACTCTTTTGTTATAGTGTATATTGTGGTGATCTCTTTGGGTGTAAAAAATAATAATGTGTATTGATCAGACTGTAATGGCTCGACAAATGTTAGTTAACATAGCATCATTATTGCGGAGGTGAACAAAACAAAGACATTCTTACGTTTAGTTCATGAGAAGGCAATGTTAATTATGATAGCTCGCACCCCCTCTGCAAAGGTTATGGATCCAATAAAGGTACTACCATTTTTAAGATGTTTTATTTTTTTCTTTAGTTAAGGTTTCGTGAATGATTTTACAACGGGTGGTAAATATTTCGTTTTGAAGAGGTGACATTGTTAGGTACTGACTTGGATGTGTAAGATGATGAGTATGGTGAAACTGCCACTTCAGTGGTCAGCCTTTTTTGGATTTGTTTGGTAACTAGAAAGTGACAGAAAGGATTACCTATGAAGGACTTGCAGTGTAACATAAGTATACCAAAATCAGAATAATATATGTCATTATTCTAAAGAAGTAGTAATGCAAAAAAAAAACACAAACTTGTTTAAATTCAGAATACGACAATATATTGGTGTCTCAATTTGTATTCCTTTTTAGAAATCTCTGTTTTTCCACATATCTTTCATATCCACAGTTTTTCTGAACTATTGGATTTTATAAACGTTTATATTTGTTTATTTAACTCTCTCTTTTATACATTTATATTTGTATTATATGTTTAAGTTTACCTACTCGCACAAGTTGTTCGTTTGTTTGTTTTTATATTTAGCCTTATGTACAATGCTTAGTTTGTATTTTTTCCATTTGGTTAATGGGATTGAAATAAAAAAATAAACCTGGACTGTAATCGCCTCCCTCCCGAATTTCGTTAGTTCACGCACAGACTGATTGTTACTCTCCTGTGGCTTTGACGCCCTTACTGCTGGTTTGCTCACCCTCATCGAGCTGCATGCCTTCATGCGGCGAGTGGATCCTGCCAACTTCAAGGTACGTAATTAATCTTAGTAAGCTATCCTTTATTGACTGAATGTAATTATGAGTAGCCCTATAATATGTCAATGTAGGCTTGCCTTTTGAAAATCCAGGATTCGTCAATGCACATCCTCTTTCATATGAACATGAAATACAACGTATTCACAGTGGCCTTATGTTTATTTACATTCCAACTTTGCAGATTCTGTCCCACAACATCAGTGGTGCTGGCTATGATGTTCCCAGAGGACTTCACCACTGAGACGCACGTTGCTGGTGACAAATTCCTCGCTCAAGTCTCTTTGGCTCTGGCCGAGAAGTATCGCTAAATCGATGTTACAAATTTCGCACCAATCTTGGTATATTGTCAAATGTGCGCTGTATATGAAAATGAAACAAAAAAAAGTAAATAAATTCATTAAACCCATTCCATCTGAGACGTTTCATATGTTGTGTGTTTTGTGTCGTAAGATAGCTTGTTTAATTTACATAATTTATTTGATAATTTATTAGGTGAAAAATAGTGGGCTGCATTTGTAACATAGTTCATATGGTAAGACTCCTCAAATTCAAATACCTCCACCCGCACTGTCGAATTGCTAGCTTTTCAATAGCGCAATTGGTATACTTTGTTAAACGAGGCGGTCACGTGTGTTGGCAAGTCAGAGGGCGCAAGTTGTGAAAATATGTGAAATATGTTTGAAGTAAAGGCGTCTTATATCAATGCAGAGTTAGTACGACAGTAGCTTATGGCGCCGAAATTATTTTTCTCTTTGGTCACAGAAGGTGAGAGGAAAGCCCTCCCTGGGCGCAACAGGGACACAGCACTGTAAAACCGAGACAACCGGAGTGTCATCATTAAACTTTTGTCAATAAACGTCTTTCTTCATTCACAGGCTTCTCCTACACTCTCCTTTTATGGATGGGCGCTACATCATTCGTGGGGGACAACATGTTTACTGTACACTTGTTCATTTTGCGATACTTAATGTCCATTGTTTTATAGGCCTGAATGCTGATAAAAGCCGATTGTTTTCTTTATTGATTCTTCATTTTTAATTTGCCATTTTTGATTAGCCAGACAGAAAATATTACATATCCATTTCACTCATAAGTGAGATAACATCATAGCCTAAAGAGGACATGAAGTCTTTGGAAACTGATATTCTTGGTCGCATGAATGGATTGACAGTGGATTGACAAACCAACCCACTCAAAAGGCTGAACCAATCGTTGACTTTGGGCGGAGTTGTGGACAAAAAAGGCCTATATAAGCTGCACATTCAGTAAGCAAGAATACAATACATCTCATCGTCTTGAGTAGTATTTCATAGCAGTCACCATGGTTGAGTGGACAGACTTCGAGCGCTCAGCGATCCAGGACATCTTCTCCAAACTAGACTATGATGACATTGGTCCTAAAGCTCTTGGCAGGTAGGCACGCACATCGGACGCAATCCGATCGATCCTTGGTTAATTGATAGCTAATTCTACAAAGGTTAATTTGGCGCCAGTTAACATGTTCATGTGCTTTGTGTTTCAGTTTATCCTCCCTAAAACCTGTCCCTACAATTAGGCTGCTGATGTGATAACTGAGGCTATGTTTACTCACAGGTGTCTGGTCGTGTACCCCTGGACACAGAGGTACTTTGGCAACTTTGGAAACCTGTACAACGCCGCTGCCATTATGGGCAACCCAATGGTCGCTCGTCATGGAATAGTTATCCTGCATGGACTAGACCGGGCTCTGAAGAACATGGATGACATCAAGGGCACCTACACCGAGTTGAGCGTGCTGCACTCTGAGAAACTGCACGTGGACCCCGATAACTTTAGGGTACCGTCGTTTGTCTCTTTCACATTTTACAGCTTTATTTAGCCTGCTTATCTCCTAAGATTTCCAGATGTGCCTTCGCTGAATATATCCCTCTGTTTTTGTCTGAAGCTGCTGGCCGACTGCCTGGCCGTTGCCGTTGCTGCGGAAATGGGCAACGCATTCACAGCTGATGTCCAGGCCGCTTTCCAGAAGTTCATGCATGTCGTGATCGTCTCCCTGGGAAGGCAGTACCACTAAAACCCTCCACAGGTTTACCCAAAACAGACACCTGGCGCTGATCATTTGTTTAAGCACCTGATGTAACCTCCGCCAAATAAAAGTATCAAAAAGAATAGATGTATTTGTGTTTATCTTTTGTGCAAACTCTACAGTATCATCTATGATGCCTACGGCTAGGCACAATTACATTATGTTTTAGCCGTGTGAATAGGCATAAACGTTTAAATCAGGTATTTATATGAATGTTGTACATGGTGGTGGATTCTAATGTAATAAATTGAACAAACATGACATTGACACAAGTCTAATGGCGCAGAAACCTAACTATAAGAGGGCTCTGCTTCTAATGATCAGTTACTCCTACAGAATAGATATCTCATAATTTGCAGTAATAAGTCTGTTAGCCAGGTTAGTTTGGTCTAAATTGAGAAAATATTAGGTAATGTGGGAGAAGGGAGAAAAAAATCCTAATGAGTGGATTAATGTATCTTGTAAATTAATGATTTGTATGTATTTGCAATAATTGTTTCAAGTGAAGCAAAATAACCCCCAAATACAGTTCCAAGATACAAAATAATTGAGGCACCTCTTGTCCAAGGAGGTTTATGTATACAGGTTGCAATGAGCTTACATTTTAGCATTGATTCTCATATAGTAAGAGTAATATTCGTAAAAAAAAAAATCATCAATGAACAACATAATATTGACATTGATATATTCCTATTGATAATCAATCAACCATTAATGTCAAGGAATAGAAAACAATCAATCCACCTGTTATGCACACCAATGCCTTTCATCCAGACTAACTAAACATCTCCTATGTTTGGTTTGAGGCCAACAACATGCTTGCTATGAGGGCTCCCACAGCTCATGATGACTGTGTGCTTCCCATCTCTGTGGTCGACTTCAGTCAGACAGAGGGTGAATACTCACAAAGCAGCCAGCCCAGACGGCATTCCAGGCCACGTACTCAGCGCTGGCAGTTGGCTTTTACGGACATACTTAACCTTTCCCTGTCCCAGTCTGTAGTCCCCACCTGTCTTAAGGTGACCACCATTGTTCCTGTGCCCCAAAAATCTAAATTAACCTGCCTAACTGACTATCGCCCCCATAGCACTCACATCTGTCTTCATGGAGTGTTTTGAGAGGCTGGTCAAGGTCCACATCAACTCCACATTACCTGACACACTGGACCCACTCCAATTTGCAGCAACTGCACCACTTATGACCACAGGGCTCTACAGAGGGTGGTGAAAACAGCCAGTTTGGCTCCACAGGGAGCGAACTCCCAGCCATCTACTGGGACATCTACTCCAGGAGGTATGTTTTTAAGCTCACTTGAAGTCTCCAGGTTCACGTGGGTTAATGAACTGCCCATTTTTAGGTATCCTAAAAAATCGATTCAGAAGACTATTCACATTAAAGGTTTTACCAAGATAGAGCCTCGTTCCCGGCGTCCTCCACTTTGCCCCCATCGTTTCCAAAGAAGGTTTTCACAATAGTTTTGTCTTTGACTGTAAGACTCATTCTTGAGGTTAGTATGCAACAAGCTGCTGCTCCTGGTACCGCATGGAACCCGGGGAACCCGCTGACTTGTAACCCGAATGTTGCTGGTACGAATCACACTGGGGATATTCAGGTTTTTTTAATGCTAATTCTTACTAATTGTCAGGGATAAAAATTAAGCTAGCCTGCTAGCCCAAGGCTAGTCTTTTTAAAAGCTGGCTAGTGAAAATTTTTACCAACTAGCTTTGGGCCAGTGAAATTTGTGTCTTCTAATTGCAAAAGAACAGCTAAGCAGTCATCGCTGAATAGTCACAGTTTTGTAGCTGTACATTTATGGCAAATAAAAACTGTGTAGCAGATCAGATATTATATTGAAATATTATTTATCTCCTTATTAAAAATAATATTTTTGCTTTAGCCGTTTAATGTTTTGGACAGTAGGCTTGTAGAATGTCACCCAGGCTAGTAGGAATTGCAGTGTACTAGCCCAATTGGCCAGTGCCCAACATCCTTAAATTCCACCCCTGCTAATTGTTGTTGCGTATGCTAATATTTGCTAATGCCTTCCCCAGACAACTTACCCTAACCTTAACCAGTCAAAGTGAATGCCTAATGCTGCCTAAGCTGTTGATGATATTTTATATATTTGATATTGTTATATATGTTACTATATTATAGGCCCTAGCTATTGCATTACCCTCCCAGAGCCAGAGGCCCAACTACGTCGACCTTGATTTTGCCCCAGACAGCTCCATATGGGCCAGCTGGTTTTATCAAGCAACACCACAGCACCAGCTCTGCCAAATAGCAACCAAGGTCGACCTGTGGTTTATTGCAGCTAAATAATGTTTAGGTCATGCCAAATAAGAGTTGATAGCACTTAATTAATTTGTTTAAATATTTAGGTTGTTCAGAGATAAATCAATATATTTACAGATAGCTAATCCTCTGTTGATCAGACACATATAGCAAGGAGAGTTCTAAATTATTAGGCTAATTGTCTTAGCAAAGACTATGCTACATGGCTTCTATCAGCCAAAGTCTGTACAATTATTATCTTGACTTTTTCAGCGGTTCCACCCTTTGGTAACTCCAATGGTTGCATTTTGCCTTATAGAAACACCCTAATTTTCTTGGAACAGAATATCATACTGGGTCAACATGTTTGGTATCAACTGATAAGTAAATCATGTTCAGTATTAATTAATTGCCCGGTGTAGATAAAAAAAATCTATTTATTCACTATAAACAGCCAATCTCAGACTCGCGCGCATATGCAATTTAGGCTTGTTAAATAAACGCTGGGAAAGGAGAACGTCCCTGGAGACATCTAAACAAGCACTCAGCGCTGTAACACTTACATAATAATACACATATTTGGCTGTCAAACTTGATCCCATCATAATAAAATGTTCTCGTGTTCATTATTTCGTTTTCCCCATCATCACAGAAACGGAGACAGTGTGGAAAACTGCGCAGGTTAGAATATTTATTTTCGAAAAATCTGTATTAGAAAATCTATCTTTGATTATGATGGATTCACTTTACATTTATAACGCAGCAAATATCCAGAAATGTAAGCTATGAAATGTAGACTACAACACACTAAATGTAATGTATTACTTGCCACCTTACAACCTTATATTAACTGTCTCCAGAGTTGAGCTCTGGGCTATAGCCTACACCAACTATCGGTAGCCTAGGCTATAAACAAGGATAAAGCATTTTAACGAAGATGTTTAATGAATTTGCATCTCTATTTTCTTCTTATATTATCCGACTCCATGGGCCAATACAGTTAATCAGTGTTTTTATTTTACTTAGATAGGCCTACACAGCGGCATATTTGAAGGCATAATGCTGGAAAGTGCACAACTAAACCCGAATAGTTTGTTTAGACAATGTAAGTCTGTATTCAGACGTTTCCAACCCCGTTATTTTTCTAACATGTTATCTTATGCAAGCTGGCAACACCAGCCAATGAGTTAAAACTGTCACGTATCTCGGAGGTGGGCCTGGGTGTGCCCCCTCGGCGTCTTTGGTATAAAAAGCGCTCGCACTGAAGAGTTTATCACTGAACTTTACTTCAGCATCCTCTGTTGAAAACAAGGAAGATGAGTCTCTCTTACAAGGACAAGGCAATAGTCAAGGCCTTCTGGGCCAAGATAAGCGGAAAGGCTGAAGACATCGGAACCGATGCTCTGTCTAGGTAATGCAATTCTCACGATGTAAATATCGTTGTTTTGAAATATGTAAATATGAAAAGTAATGGTAATATCTTGACATACCATTCCATGCAGGATGCTGGTGGTGTACCCGCAGAGCAAGACCTACTTCTCCCACTGGAAGGACCTGAGTCCCGGCTCCGCCCCGGTGAGGAAGCACGGAAAGACGATCATGGAAGGTGTTGGTGACGCCGTTGGCAAAATCGACGACCTTATCGGGGGTCTTCTCAGCCTCAGCGAGCTGCATGCCTTCCAACTGCGTGTTGATCCTGCGAACTTTAAGGTGAATACAGACACAGAAACATTCAAACTGGTAGAATCCAAACTTGAGATTAGCGTGCGTAATTATCCAATTGACCTCAATGCATTATTAAGTCTGCGCACGGATCTCAAGCAATCTAAGCTGTGATGTCACTGCGTGTTTAATACATTATTCCTCTTCCTTCTAGTTCTTCAACCACTGCTTCCTTGTGGTGCTGGCCATCATGTTCCCCACTGACTTCACCCCCGACATTCATGTGGCTATGGACAAGTTCCTCGCTGCCCTGTCCCAGGCTCTGTCCGAGAAGTACCGATAAGCTACAGACAAGGCATCAGACGGATGGAAGCACTTCTTGGCATGTTCTGTCTTGTTAAAAAATGATGAATAAATGTTCAAACGCAAAGAATGGCGTAGTTTGGTCCTTACTTCAGTTATGAAAAAGAGCTGTAGAGCAGGAAAGACAAAATGTGTTAGATACATTGTTTTTGCCAGGCTGAATTTACATCGTCTTCAATCAAAATAAAGAACAAAGAATATCGTATATGCAATTAATGGCAGACATGCATTAGCTCTGTTGTAGGCGCATTGCAAGATATCTTACAGCTAAAACAATTATGTAAGTTAGTCAAATAATTGTTCATAATCCCCTTTCTGGATAAAGCAACTGATGAAAAAGATCATCTATCTCAAATGTCGGTGCATAACAAACCAATGGCACAAATCAATAAACTAGGATGATGATCAACATGTCACTAGCCTAAAAATAAGGCTAGTGACTAATGAAATATGTAGCCTTATATTTCATATAGTAACATTTAACTCTTTTTAATTATTATAATTCACACCATTCACACCAAGGCTTAATGATTGCAAACAAACAAATAGGCCTATGAATACGTAGCCTAAATGTAATTTTGATCATGGTTTTGCTTGGTAATAATTATATATTGTTATAATTAATTATTAATTATATGTTATTATTATTATATTTCTTATATTGACACCAAGACTTAATGATTTAAATTAAAATAATAAACTAATGTGTAGGTCTATATAGCCTACTTAGATTATGGTTTTTGCTTGGTTTATCTAGCAGTTCATTTAATTTAAAACACAGGATTAACACTATCAGTGGATTTGTTTTAATACGTAAAACAATATGCTTAAATTACATCACTCATTACTGAATTCATATTTATTTACTTAACATTTTATTTAGAAATAATGGTGAATGGCTAATTAAATGAACAATGATTGATTGTTGTCTATTCCTTGGCATTAATGGTTGATTAATTATCAATAGGAATATATCAATGTCAATATTATTTTGTTCGATTGATGATTTTTTTTTTTACAAATATTACTCCAACAATATGAGAATACAATATCAATCATAAAATGTAATCTCATTTCAACCTGTATACATAAACCTTCTTGGACAAGAGGTGCCTCAATTATTTTGTATCTTGGAACTGTATTTGGGGGTTATTTTGCTTCACTTGAAACAGTGATTGCAAATACATACAAATCATTAATTTACAAGATACATTAATCCACTAATTTAGATTTTTTTAAACTTCTCCCACATTACCTAATATGTTCTCCATCTAGACCAAACTAACATGACTAATATGGTCTTATTACTGCAATAACATGCTTATTACTGCAAATCATGAGATATCTATTCTGTAGGAGTAACTGATCATTATGAAGCAGAGCCCTCATATAGTTAGGTTTCAGCGTCATTAGACTTGTGTCAATATGTCAATATTTGTTAAATTTATGACATTAGAATCCACCACAATGTACAACATCCATATAAATACTGATTTAAACGTTTTTGATGGCTAATATGCCTATTCACACGGCTAAAACATAATGTAATTGTGCCTAGCCGTAGGCATCATAGATGATACTATAGAGTTTGCATAAAAAATCATCACAAATACTATTCATTTTTCTGATACTTTTATTTGGTAGAGGTTACATCAGGTGCTTAAACAAATGAACAGCGCCAGGTGGTCCTCTAATGGTCTTCTGTTTTGGGTAAATCTGTAGAGGGTTTTAGTGGTACTGCCTTCCCAAGGAGTTGATCACGACACGCAGGAACTTCTGGAAAGCGGCCTGAACATCAGCTGTGAATGCGTTGCCCATTTGCCCAGCAACGGCAACGGCCAGGCAGTCGGCCAGCAGCTTCAGGCAAAAACAGAGGGACATATTCAGAGAAGGCGCATCTGGACATCTTAGGAGACAATCAGGCTAAATAAAGCTGTAAAATGTGAAAGACACAAACGACGGTACCCTAAAGTTATCGGGATCCACGTGCAGTTTCTCAGAGTGCAGCACGCTCAACTCGGCGTAGGTGCCCTTGATGTCATCCATGTTCTTCAGAGCCCGGTCTAGTCCATGCAGAATAACTATTCCATGAGCAGCGACCATTACGTTATCCATAATGGCAGCGGCGTTGTACAGGTTTCCAAAGTTGCCAAAGTACCTCTGTGTCCAGGGGTACACGACCAGACACCTGTGAGTAAACATAGCCTCAGTTATCACATCAGCAGCCTAATTGTAGGGACAGGTTTTGGGAGGACAACCTGAAACACAAAGCACAAGAACATAACTAATTGTCACCAAATTACCATTTGTAGAATTTCCTATCAATTCACTTAGGACCGATCGGATTGCATCCGATGTGCATGCCTACCTGCCAAGAGCTTTGGGACCAATGTCATCATAGTCTAGTTTGGAGAAGATGTCCATGATCGTTGCGCGCTCGAATTCTGTCCACTCAACCATATTGATGGATATTGAGGTTTCCAAGGGTCCGTACAGGGAGGGCCATTGCATGTTCAACTTTTAAAAGGATTGGATCACCCCTCCCACAAGAAAGCGATTGGGTGGATCATGGTGGTGGGTTGGCTAAGCGGGCCAAAGATTTTGTTGAGATTATAGTTGCTGATCCATGATAGAAAAACATTTTGTTTTTCAGAAAAACATGAAAAACAAAATAGGCCTAATTATGATAACTTTAGGATAAGTTAACTGTTTTATAAAAAATGTGACAGTGGTGTGTTCAGAAAGATTATAGCCTACAAAACACTGATGCATTTGATTTTTGATGCACAGATTTTAAAACCAACAAGAACATGAAAAACAATATAACGTTGCATCAGTACGAGTTGCAATTGATGGTGATAAGCAATAGTAGTAGCCTATATGATGCGTCAATATGTCGTGCAATATGTAATTGACCGTGTCAATCATTGGATCACGTATAGGCCTAATAGTGGGACGTTGTGCTTTCATATAGGACACTATATGTAATAATAATTATTAATTTCATTATTATGGTCCGAACGATGTCCACCTAAACAACACAAATCGAATCTGACAATCATGTAAAATGTGTATACGTTGCTATTAAAGGGACAGGGTGGGCCGCCGTTGATTTTTTTTTATACTTTTTTCGGATTGCAGTTTTTCTCTCATTAAAGTTCCAGCAGGGGGCACCAACAAACCTCCATAGAAAGGGTTTGTTTGCATAATGGTGTTAAACAAGGCCAATAAACTATTATTCCTGCCCTTAAACTTCTCCCTAGAATATTTCTTCCCTCACTAACCACAGGTCTCCCCACTTTGCTCCACCTCACTAGTTTGTTCTCTCTCAGTGATTTCTGAGCATAGTGTATAAATAACATGCATACATGATAATGGTGAAGGGGCGAGTCCTAATACGCGCGCAAACCAGACTTCCCTTGCCAACTGACTAAAGATTCAGAGGGTTAGACAATTGTTAAGATAAAGTCATGTGGGACTTGGTTTTTCACAAGATTATCTTAAAAATATTAGGTCTATTTCAACAACACAACAACCTGTCGTTGGGTTGTGCCAGTATACGATCCCCCATATCGTATGCTTTGGTCTGCAGAAACGATTCCCTAGAACATAATAATTTGGAGACTGGGTTGTGTATTTTTGTATTGTGTTGTCAACTTCGGATAAAATGCACTTCATGCTCAAATTCAAATAAATTTAAATTTGTATTGCAGTGTAATCCTAACTCGAGATCGTCACCCAAATGTCCCATTGACATGCAAGATTTACACGCGCGCTTCTCGAGTAAGATTCCACCCAAAATGCGTTGCTTTTGGTATCATTATGACGTTGATATGTACACAGAATTGATCACGTTCTGCAATAATACACAGCGTTCTTGAACTTTTGGTTCAGTGGCATAACGAACCAAGACCAAGAGGTGTGTACGGCTCTGAGGAGAATAAACCCACGGAAGGCAGCTGGCCCAGACAACATCTCCGGGCGTGCCCTCAGGGTCTGCTCATCAGAGCTGGCTGAGGTGCTGGCTGATATTTATAACATGTCACTAGCACAAGCTTTGGTGCCCACCTGCTTCAAGACAACCACCATCGTGCCCCTACCAAAGAAAAACACCGTGACCTGCCTGAATGACTATCGACCCGTCGCACTCACCCCAATAGTGATGAAGTGCTTTGAGAGGATAGTCATGACGCACATCAAGAGGACCATCCCAAACACCTTGGACCCTCTACAGTTTGCGTACCGTCAGAACCGGTCCACCGACGATGCAGTCAACGCCGTCATCCACACCACCCTCACACACTTAGAGGGAAAGGACACATACGTAAGACTACTATTTATTGACTACAGTTCAGCATTTAACACAGTTATCCCACACAAACTCTGTGCAAAACTCCTCACTCTTGGACTGACACCTGCTCTCTGTAACTGGGTGCTGGACTTCCTATCAGACAGACCCCAGTCAGTCAATAATCTCTCCCTGAACGCAGACAAGACCAAGGAGATGATTATTGATCCACGAAAGAAGAGTGTGCAGCACACACCACTGCATATAGATGAGACAGAGGTGGATAGGGTGAAAACCTTCAAATTCCTCGGAACTTACATCAGCGAGGATCTTACCTGGTCTCACAATGCACAACAGAACATTAAGAAATCCCAGCAGCGACTGTACTTCTTAAGAAGGCTGAAGAAATTTGGCATGCCATCCAAAGTTCTCAGCAACTTCTATAGATGTACAGTTGAGAGCACCCTTACCAGTTCCATCACAGTCTGGTATGGAAACTGTACAGCCCAGGACAGGAAGGCACTCCAGCGTGTGATAAAAACTGCACAGTATATCTCAGGAGCAGCCTTCCCCTCACTTCAGGACATTTACAACACCAGGGTCACCAGGAGAACACACAACATCATCAGGGACTGTACACACCCCCAGCACAGACTCTTCACTCTCCTACCATCAGGCAGGCGCTACAGGAGTCTGAAATCTAGGACCACCAGACTGACAAACAGTTTCTATCCACAGGCCATCAGGCTTGTGAACAAGCTACCTCACAAAGCCCTCCCCCTTCCACCCCCCCACATCACTTGCATTACTTGACTTGACTGATCAACTGTGAACTCGACAGACATTCTGACTGCTGCTGTGACTTCACTACTGTTTGCACTACTACTGTTTGCACTAAATACCTCATGCAATTTGCAACAATGCATAAGCGCACTTTATAACTTTATAACTGTGATCCACCAGGTGCAATATAGAATTTGTATATGTATATATGGAACTAGTTTATTTTCTTTAGTTTAGTCTGTTGTGTTAGGGGGGACTAGCAAAGTAAGATTTTCATTGTGTGGTGTAACTGTCTGTTTACTGTGCATATGACTAATAAATATCTTGAATCTTGAATCTTGAATCTTGAAGACGCAACCTGAAACTGTGCAAAATACATTTTTACAAAAGTATAAAATAGATTATAACCGGAAGATTCGACGCTTACACACCCTATTGACTGCAGTTATTCTGTGAGGTAGGCGACTGTATGCCTATGTGCTTGAGATACGCCTATAGCATAATTGTATAGCATAGTTGTACTTGTAAATATTGTATAAGACCTATGGCTACAACTTTTACAGCCTTTGAACAAGGGACGTGCAAAAATGTCAATGAGAGATATCTGTCACTAGGAGATGATATTCCCCTTAAATCCAGTTCAGCATTTTTAGTGTCTTGTTTGTGTTTTTGTTTGTGTGTCTGTTTTGAATGCACTCAACTGTATGGGCTTTGAGATTTTTGGCTACAAATGAAAAGCGCGTTCCAAATAACATGTTATTATTATTATTAGAGATCCGCATGCGTAAATCTAATAAGGCTATTTTAATTTTGGGGAGGTCTTCTGCTTATTCGCCAATTGACTCCTACCTGTTCCACTTAATAAAATGTGCCCGTTATATGGCCACTGATATGCTTACCTGTTGACCAGTACCTTACAACAAACATAGCCAGCCAACACATAGAAGCTTTTGCTGACTCTAAGATAGGCCTCTGACAGGACCAAGTCACTTCGAACCATTGTATCGAATGCTGATCAGTGTTGTTCGGCAGTGAACTGCCATGGCAATGAACACAGACACCAATTCTATCCAATTCTATTTTGGGGGATCTTTCTGACTGATTGCTATTGCATTATAGTATGGATATGTTGAGGAGATCCTGGCCAGAAAGACAGAAAGACTGCAGGAGGACAGGAATGAGTTCAATAGGGAGAGGGAGGAGATGGACAGTGGTACTCATGATGGAGATGGAGAGAGGGAGACCTCAAAGCAGATCCTTAGAAAGACAGACAATACTGAAGCAGAGTTGAATAAGATAAGGAAGGAGAGGGTGAAAATCAAAAGAGACAGGAAGGAGGTGGAGTGAGAAATGCTCAGGATGTGGGAGGAGAAGGAGACATTTCCAAAGGATAAGAAACAGATGGAGAAAGAGATGGAGGCGGTCAAGAGGAGAGAGGCCGTGGTGATGGTGGCTGAAGTAAGAGTGAAACAGAGCCTGGAAAAAGAGAAGCTAGAGCAGGAGAGGGAGACATTGAAAAAGGTGAGCATGGTGGGGATTAGAGAGATGGTAGAGAACCTATAGACTAAATAGATTGAGGTGATAGTTGCTAGTTTTACTATAGCATCTAGTCCAAACTCTATGACCCTTAACTCTCAGTTGAATTTGTCCAATCCTTGTCTCACCTTGACCTGAACTCCCCTCTGTTCCTCCAGATTAATGATGGCTCCAGTTATGCCCTCATGTTCTCATTGAGAGGGACTCCTCTGATGGCCCAGCTGGTGCACAATCAGGCAAACCAGGAGACAAGCCTGGCTGCCAAAAGCCTGGCAGACATATAGTTGAATCACTTATTTGAGACGATTGTAGCTACTTATTGTTAGTCGGTCTGGATAAGAGCTTCTGCTAAAGGACTAAAATGTAGGCTTAAAAGTAGGCTCCAGTAAACATGTTGTCTCCCACGAATGATGTAGCACCTCTCCATAAAAGGAGAGTGACGGAGAACCCTGTGAATGAAGCAAGATGTTTATTCATAAAAGTTTTACTATGACACTCTGGTTGTCTCTGTTTTACAGTGTTGTGTCTCTGTGGCGCACAGGGAGTGCTTTCCTTTCACCTTCTGTGACCAAAGAGAAAGATAATTTGGGCTCAATTAGGCTACGTATTTCCCCAGGCTTTCCGGCTCAGCCTGGGTGCAAGGAGGTTATCTAACATCCTCATAGGTCGAGCGTGCAGAGTAGCTTACACAACACAGTCAAAAGGAGTTGTAGTTCTACAATATCACAGGTTTATTATACACCCAAAATAAATATGCAGATCAAAGCGGTATCCCACATCGAGGGATCACAGTATAGTATTATACCAGCACATTATGATACACCTCGCCTAAATTATGAATACCTTAGCTAAAGAGGGTTGTCTACCCTAGCACCAAAAAATAATAAACACATAGCCTCTACAAAATAACAAAATAAACCAAAACAATATCTAATGCAATGTGTCTCTTAATGGTGAGAGTCATATATGGAGAATGGTAAATTAATGGGGGACCTCAGCTTCACTCATCTCAGCTATCTATCAATTTAATGGGGCGCACAAAACTGCGCAAATCTCCACTGATGACATATGGCATAGTCTATAGCATCAATGCACAATCTATCGATCTTCCTTTCATAGCTCCTCTCTGACTGCATCACCGTGTGCGTGGTGCTGAGTTTGGTTGTCCGTCTTCACTGAGTTTCTCCGGAAGTTGGGTTGTCTGTTGCTTTCGCTCTCGGCAGACTGTACGACTACGGCATGCAGTACTCTACGACAGAGATGCGCAAGTGCGCTGCGTTTATATGAGTATGTGGATAATTCTCTAAATTATAAACTAGGCCAATTATTGACATATAACAAAATCCTAATGTGCATCTCTGAAGGCATGCGGTTGTTCCTAGATGTTTTAATATTAATAAATGATTACCATTAACTATTAGTAAAGATTAGGCGCAATGTACGAAGAAAATGGGTAGGCCTAATGAAATGAAGTGTCATGCCATGAATCAAAATCCAGCATATTTCACGAACCTCACTTTACCATATTGATAGGTTTATGCATAGTTGATGACATGGATTACGAATTATTGATGATTGTGTGGACTGGGAGGTAGCCTATTTGCTGCTTAAATAATTTCCTTAATTGAAATAGAAATACTTGGGTCTTTAAAGGGTGAATTGAGGACACAGGCTGTGAACCATTTTTTTGTCAATATAAATGGGCGTGGCGGACCTGAATCTTGTGATAAAAGGTATATTAAAAATATCGGGTCCACATTCCTGCATGTCTTGAAATGTATCCAAATGTTGCAAAGACAGTGGCTGTGTTCCAATCCATGGGGATAATCTTAATCCTTACACACTGTAAAGGGTGAATCTGCATATGTAAATAAATATCAGAACATTACTAGCGAAAAATGCTATATTAAGGCCTATGACTTGACACATTGTACAAACAATGCACACTAAAATATAACAACTTTTTTTTATTTTTTTATTTTCCTGCAATCCTAGCTCGTCTCTACTAATGAATGTTGAGAAGATTTGTTCTATTTCCTGTACTGTGTACACCTGTAATTCCCCACGGTTACGCCCAGGTTGCAGGTCACTTCGAACTGAACATTTTCATTCCCTATGGATTGGAATCTCTCTTAAAATGGTTGAATACCCAGTGTAGTTCCCTGAACTGGGAATAACTGCCCGATTGGAACGCATCCAGTGTTTGCAAAAGACACTTACCATGGCCATACAGCACATATAGTCAATAGTTGTATGGGCTATAGAGACCATTCTTTCGGGTCAGTCTTTGCAGCTCAGAAATAAAAAATAAAAAAGGTTTATAGTGTTAAAAATGACTCACTTGATGAACCAACTCATACCACAAAGATGAGCGACAACCTTGAGACCATTCCTCATGACCAACCTAGCCAATTCCACCTACACCAGGCTGCTAAGGCGTAATTCCAACATTTCACCAAAATCCTTGTGGTTTCAAATTCCCCTCGAAACGATCATCTGTACCTCTGGCATCCACACCAACATGTGCTATTTAATTCATCCAACCACATTGGCCTAAATGTAATGATGCAAATTTTCAAATTTCCGAAATCTCTGGAAAAAAACCCCTTTTCAAACCCTTTTCCGGTAAAAGGTCACTAGACATAAAGGGGGGGGGGGGGGGGTGTGATTTGGAATCACGCTCTCGTGATGAGGTAGCCCAATCTGAGCCACGACAAGGTAGTTATCGCCCTCGGGCCTTGACGATGTTCTCTTGGATGTCCTATTGTTTTCAGTCCTTCAATAATTTCTACCAGACAATTCAAGGCACCGTGTAATGGTCACATGAAAACCTGGAAAATGACAAGTAACAAGTTAGATAGTTTCAATTCAGTTTATTGTCGGTGTGTCTATTGCAAAGTCATGCAGCATGACTCGGATCTCGCTTGACAGCTGAGCTCCAGAGAGTTAGCGGTACTTTTCGGACAGGGCAAGAGCCAGGTTCTGGAAAAACTTGTCAACAGACACTTGGACATCAGGTGTGAAGTCTTCAGGGAAGTACATTGCAAAGCAGACAATTATGACGTGGGTCAGGATCTGAAAGAGAACAGAAAATACAGGCTTAATGAGTGATAGTTTAAGGCAATGTGAAAAGTTCGATCATAAACCACTAAATGATTACCCTTTTCCTCTTTTCTTATACCTTGAAGTTGGAAGGGTCGACACGTAGCTTGAAAGCATGCAGCTCGCTGAGGCTTGCCAAGAAACCACTAAGGTTGTCCATCTTGTTAACAGCTTCGCCGACCATCGACATGATGACTTTGCCATGATCTTTCACCAGAGCGGAAGTGGGGCCCAAATCAACCCAGTGGGAGAAGTAGGTCTTGGTCTGGGGGTAGACCACGAGCATTCTATGGGGGACATTAGACGTGTTAACATTAGACTTACGAATTATTCACATTTCATCGACATGTACTTTCACTGGTAACCCTAACCATTTCCCATAATAAAATTAAAAAACAAACAAACATTATATTTACCTGAAAAGAGCATTGTGTCCAATCTCACCGACCTTTGGGGAGACCTTGGTCCAGAAGCTCTTCACAACAGCTTTATCTGCTCCTGTGAGACTCATTGCTGCGCATTGTCCGATGTATCCACTTAAATTAGAATGTTTAGAAAAGAAGCTTGTGAGCGAAAACATGTCAGTAGGTCTTTTTATTGAGACACGAGAGAAGGCAAACCCCCATATTATCTCGACTCCTCCTCATATTGGGCTTATTCCAAGTCATGATTCGTGTTTTTTTTGTTCATTTGAATTATGGAATTGAGTCAATTTATGTTATGCCAAAAAATATGGCATTTTACGCATATGATATTTTAGATTTAATCGGTTCGATAAAAAGGCTGTATCAATTGCTTTACATTTCCCCCATGGCATATTTAAAAATAACATCAATAGATTAATATGATGTGTCATCATTTTTTGGAAGGTTTAGTTCTGTAGTCTACACACAAGCTTACAACAGAAAAACTAAATGTAGTTCCTCCACAGCGCTTAGCTTCAAATCAATGAAAATGAAATGTAGATCTGTTGTTCGATTGGATTGGTAAATTTGTCGTGGATATTTGTTTACTCATGCAATTGCTCTCATGTAACCTACATAAACGACTTTGCACCAACTGACGTTTCGATTAATTAAAAAAATACCATGAAATGTGGAGCTATCAAATGGGTGGAACCGTCTGAATTTGAAGATAAAACAGACAGAGTCACGCTCTATTCTTAATACAGTAACATTGGCAAATATATAAACAGTTTTTACTGCTTTATTCAGTTACACGATTTTATACAGTAAAACAAGTATCTATTTTATTAACTTGGAATGTAGCCTAATGATAGAGGTGCAAATTTAAAAAGAATGAAAACCATAAGGAACGAAAATGTATTTCAGTACTGTAACTCAGGACTTGTTTATTTCTTCTTAATTCATTTGAATTTGACAACGCCTGAATGACCAAGCATATCTTGAAAGGTGGGATAAATTTGGCATAATGCCGATCTATGGCACACTGATGACCTTGCCCCCTCAAGTCATTCATCCAATCATTTTAGTTTTCTCTCCAGGGCGGAAAGACTGAACATCAATAAATTGGACATCCGAGGACACAATTAGTTCAGTGATCCCTTGGAACATTAGTCCAGAGTACCAGAGGAAATCAAAAAACAACGTCAAAATGGTAAATTGGACAGGTGCTGAGAGGAAGCCATTAAGGGCCTGTGGAGAAAGATCAACGTTTAGTTTAAATCGGACCCCAGGCTCCGGCCAGGTAATTAATTTTTTTTATTTATCATGCATTGTCCACTGACACTTCCGCAGTTGGAAATTTGTTGTGCACGTGTATTAAGTAGACCAATACAATGTATGAATCCAAACATGTTGTTTCTTTTTAGACTTCTGATCATGTCTCCCTGTAGTCAGAGGCACTTCAGCACGTTTGGTAACCTGTCTAACTCCGCTACCATCACTGGCAACGCCAAGGTGGATCTACCATCATTGGCAAGGACAAGATCATCATGGGCGGACTGGACAGAGCCTGGATGACATCAAGAAGATCTACTCCGCACTGAGTGTGATGCACTCCGAGAAGTTGCACGTGGATCCCGACAACTTCAGGGTGAGTTACATGAATAGCCTATTAGTTTCTGAAATACCACTCTTGGAGTATTTTTGGTGCATTAGGTAACCTGCTTGTTTGGTGTAGTACGCAAGGAAGCTAATTGCTTCCTATTTTGATTGTGGGATAATCGTATCGTCTAAAACGTCCGTTTAAATTCAAATATGTTTCCCCCTTAGACCAAACATTTGTCTTCCCTTTACTTTATAGCTTTTAACTGCATCACCGTGTGCGTGGGCGCCGGCGCCAAATTTGGTAACTCAGTTTTCACTGCTGATATTCACAAGGCCTGGCAGAAGTTCCTGGTTGTTGTTAAATTCGCTCTCGGCAGACAGTACCACTAGAGCAGCACTCAACAGCATCAATGTAGAGAGATCACACTTGAACAGTCTGTGCGGCTGGAAATTGTGACAAAGCTATATTGAAAAAAAACTTTGTTCTGACATCACCAAAGAGAGACAAATAAACATATCAACAAAGTCTTGTAGTTTTGTGATTAATTAAAACGAGTTAACGCCAAATCTGAGGACGCAGTTCCACCACAATCTCTGATATCACTTCCAAAACCTTTTTAGTGATTTTTTCACGCCACGATATTTATATATATATGTATATGTATATGTGAGAGAGAGAGAGAGAATTTAGTTGCTAACCATAATTTAAAATAATTAAGGCCAAGGTAGGGTATGCCCTTCAGTCCAATGCCAAAGTCTGAAGCCTCCCTGCTTGGTGACCTGCTACAAGAGTTATTTTGAATGGCAAAGTGGGACTTCATGAATAAAGGTTGGATATTACATATTTTAAAAATCATAAATCCTCATGCATTTCTAATTGAAGTGCACTTTAAGTGTACATAAGATATGCCAATGGCACATTATTAACACACTTCAATTATAATTAATCATATTTTACAGTAGCTTTAAATTCCCCTTAGATAACATTCTAACATTTTAACACACTTAAGTATTCTTATTACCCTTTAAATAGTACTTAGATTCTACTTTAATATATTTAAGTACAACTTTAGTAGTTCCAAAATAACACACTTAAGTACACATTAAGGACATGCATACTTAAGTATACTTTAAATACAAACAATAGGTATACTTAAGTATATTTTTTCCCGCTTGGGATTGTCACCCAGTGAACAGGTTATTGGACATAAAGGATTATATACATTTCATATGTCTGCAAGTATCTCTATTATCTGGACAATGCCACAGTAAATGGATATGTGTAGCTACTTCACTACAGCCATGCCAGCACACATCTGAAAGAGTTTGGTCCATATTTTTTTAATTATAGGTGGAGTAATATATTCCCTGTGTAGGACCTTCATTTCAATAATTTAGTATATTACAGAACAAGAGATTGAGATCGAATATATCCAGATTGAGTCCCCTTTATCTTCAGTGAAGGCTCACCTAGATCGTGTTCCAATCTTTGCTGGGTTTGAGAATTACTGTAATAAGATTTTCAACTTTCTCAGTAAATAGAGGACGCACTCCAAATACAGTAGATCGATGTCACGACTCTGGCAGGATGACCCATCGTAACGCCTACACTAGCGGAACTATTGATGCTCTTCCTGTTTCCTCACCACAATTATTCGTGTAACACACAACACTAACTAACAATGTTCGAAGAAAGATTCTCCGCAGAATGGCAGTCTACAGAGATCAATAATACCTACAATAAGTACTAAATTGGTTCGACGAAGAGTAATATCCGATTACTAAGGCGCTGACTAATTGAGGTTTCTAACGGTGCAGACGTAATTCTCGATTTCTTCTTTCTAGCACATCCTTTTCAATGCTAGTACTAGCAGGAAACTAGCTAGTATCGTCGTCGAGCCGAGATTGCTTGTGTGCAACATATTTGCAGGCTTTCTGTCGTCCCATCAACACCGATGTTAAGCATTAAACTAGCTACTCTGACACCAACATGTAGCTACTTAACAAACGTTTATTGACGTCATTGTAATCAATTATCTGCAGTATGTACAGCCATTCCACTTTATCTGCTGAGTTACTAGCGGATCGAAGATCAATGTATAAACAATCACAAAGTAGCAACTACAGAAGTGGCGAAAAGACGAGTCCCATCAGCGTTATTTTAGTAAGTTCTGGTAGCCGAGGGAACAAACTGCTTTTCCGGTACCCATTTCAAAGAGTTGCAGAATGCACATCATCCCTGACGAGTAAGTAGTCCACTTTATTCTAGACTACAGATTATTTGCTACATTAGGTCTGTCGTAAAGTCAACATGCAGAGATGGTTGCGTGGCCGAGAATGCAATTGTTTATAGCTTAGGGCAGGTTCAGAGCTAGCACTTTCATACAGCAAAGGACGAAAGTGTGGCTCCTGCTAACCTCAAATGTGCATTTTACCATGCACTTTCCCCTTCCCCTAATTTACCCTCAACTACATCCTCAAGTGACAAATAGCTCGAACATTCGCTTATAAATCTGATGACGTAGCCAGCGAGACATAACCATTAAAAGCCGAGGAAATGTTGTTATATACTATTTTGTTAAAAACATTTGTAGTGTGTTTACTGCCTAGTCTTCTAAATCCAATGATTTGTCCCCTAAAGCAAAACAGCGCAGCCCATATGCACTGAACACAACAGGAGACATTCTTGAGGATCAGGATGGTGATTCAAGGTAAGAAAAAAAAGGGTTACTTTTTGTCAGCTTTATTATGTTTCTGTCACATTCTAGATGCTTACAACCCCAGTATCAGGCAATAAAGAACCTTTACACTCATGTTCCATACATTCCATCAATGAATGTTCTTCTTATAGCATACTGTGTTTGAGGTTCACAGTGCCAGAAAAAACACACCTGTCCTCCTAAATAAATTGCACTGTCTGAAACATGCCTACTCAATTTATTTTGCAGCTTGTGGGCAGATCTCTAGAACGGCCTCATAGAATGGCCATCATGATCGGCCATGGTCCCAGTTGATATTCACCCTTGGACATCACATTAATGCAACACTATTCTTTGAGTTGCATGGTGCGGTCAAGTCCAAAAACAACCCCTATGTTCTCCCCTTGTAGGCTATATGGTAAAGCCAATCATACCATCCAGTCAAGGGAGCAAGGACTGGACTGAAACAAGGTCTCACTCCAATTAGAATGACTCATAGAATAGCATTGCGTAGATGTGTTGCCCAGGTGTAGGGATAAATCAGACGAGACATTATGTATGCATCCACTGTAGTGCCACCACGGTTAGATTTATATGCTGTTGAACAAGAATCTTGGTTGTGCCGGTGTCCTGTTTATTGTGTATTTTTCTCATGATTGTCTATCAGCTGAAGGCAGGTTACAGGTGTTGCATACTGTATACACTACCCTCCATAAGTATTGGAAAGAGGAAGCATTTTGTCCTCTTTTAGCTCTATACTCTAACAGTTTGGATTTGAAATCAAACAATTACTATGAGGTTAAAGTAGAGATTCTCAGCTTTAATTAAATGCTTTCTTTTTTCACAATACTTTTGGTGCCCTGAAATACATATATTATTTATATATATATATTTTATTTTCATTATTACATATGAAATACATATTTTTCACAATGCTTTTGGTGCCCTGAAATAGGGGGACTATGTATAAAAAGGGCAGTCATTTCTAAATGATGAAACCAATCTGAAAAAAGAAAGCATTTAATTAAAGCTGAGAATCTCTACTTTGACCCCATAGTAATGGTTTGATTTCAAAACCAAACTGTTGGAGTGTAGAGCAAAAAGAAGACAAAATGCTTCCTCTTTCCAATACTTATGGAGGGCACTGTATCTTGGTCAGGATATAAGGGTTGTCATAATATTCTTATAAGATTGGGGTTTTGCCAGTCATGTATTAGCCAGCTAGTTGGCTAAATTGTGCTCCTTATAGTTTATTTCAGTATGCTAAAATATGCAACATTTGGAACCACTAAAACAAGTTCTATTGTTTAAATAGGCCTACATGTCATAGTCTACATTTGGCAATTCCATAAACTGACGATTGCAGTGTTTTTGCTGTGAACAACTTGAATATGCCCGAGAACAGGTTAAACTTTTAAAATATGGTCGAGAACAGGTTAAACTTTTACCACCCTTAACTCTTGGTTAAGTAGTCATTTAATTCCAGAAAGCACAACCACAACCAAGCCATTTCACTAATTTACCTTACGATCTAAAGGGGTAAGGCCTACTATCTAAATGTCAGTTTTGACTAATTCTATATATAAGGAACCAATTGCCTCATCTCATAGGCTAGTCCATCCAATAGTAAAAAGCTACAACATCTAAAACCAAAAGCACCAGAAACTTCAGAATAACATCTCAGTATGTGATTATGTGCACAATGATGGACTTGTAACAGCTCTATATGTATGTCAATGAAATGCATACATTCGCTTTTTAACCGTCATGTCTTATGTTTAACATTTGTGCTTTTAAAATGTTGTCTTTTAATTTTCAGAGTGACTTGTGAGGTACTTAAACACTGATTACGATAGTGATATTCACATATTAGGAATCACTGGTCAGATTTAGTGGGATTAACATGCTTTTTACGTGGCCACACGATAGGCCTACTGATGGTTGTGTTATAGAATAAGAGCATAGTGATAGTGACCTCCTTCATTTATGAGCATGCATATGAATAACTTGCCCTCCAATCAGATAAGCTGCTATTATCAAGTCATCAGGATTGGTGATATGTCTGATTTGCTATGAAGGCAAAATCAATATGCTTATCAATATCAAGTCACTCCAGTTCAGTTTTGCTTTTGATGTCCTTCTGTCATGCACTTCTGTCATGTCCAATTGTCTGCAGCATTTTTTCCTTTTGTTTTGTTTTTTCTTTTTTATGGCCCTATTCCCATTTCAGAGAACAAACTCCACTAACTGATGAACAGTTGGTAGCAGGGTAAGACCAAATCATTCTAAACCACCTTTTCCTTTTAGAACACTCTTGTCTTTATTTACCCTTTTCCTTCCTGTTTTGTGTCTTGCATATATATATATATATATATATATATATATATATATCCTGTGTATATATATATATATATATATATATATATATATATATGTACATATGTGTATTCCTGTCAAATTATTGCACATCCAATGATTCACTGATCTTGGTATCTACAATGCATTCGGAAAGTATTCAGACCCCTCCACTTTTTCCACATTTTGTTATGTTACAGCCTTATTCTAAAATGGATTCAATTCCCCTCATCAGTTTACACTGATGAGGGGAATTACCCCATAATGACCCCATAATGACAAAGCCAAAACAGGTTTTTAGAAATGTTTGCTAATTTATTAAAAATAAAAAAACTGATATCACATTTACACAAGTATTCAGACCCTTTACTCAGTACTTTGTTGAAGCACCTTTGGCAGCGATTACAGCCTCAAGTCTTCTTGGGTATGACGCTACAAGGTTGGCACACCTGTATTTGGGGAGTTTCTCCCATTCTTCTCTGCAGGGTTTCCTCCAGACGTGACGCTTGGCATTCAGGCCAAAGAGTTCAATCTTGGTTTCATCAGACCAGAGAATCTAGTTTCTCATGGTCTGAGAGTCCTTTAGGTGCCTTTTGGCAAACGCTGTCATGTGTTTTTTACCGAGAAGTGGCTTCCGTCTGGCCACTCTACCATAAAGGCTTGATTGGTGGAGTGCTGCAGAGATGGTCGTCCTTCTGGAAGGTTCTCCCATCTCCACAGAGGAAATCTGGAGCTCTGTCAGAGTGACCATTGGGTTCTTGGTCACCTCCCTGACGATGGCCCTTCTCCCCCTATTGCTCATTTTGGCAGGCGGCCAGCTCTAGGAAGAGTCTTGGTGGTTCCAGACTTCTTCCATTTAAGACAGATGGAGGCTACTGTGTTCTTGGGGACCTTCAATACTGCAGACATTTTTTTGTACCCTTCCCCAGATCTGTGCCTCGACACAATCCTGTCTCTGAGGTCTATGGACAATTCCTTCAACCTCATGGCCTGGTTTTTGCTCTGACATGCACTGTCAACTGTGGGACCTTATATAGAAAGGTGTGTGCCGTTCCAAATCATGTTCAATCAATTGAATTTACCACAGGTGGACTCCAATCAAATCGTAGAATCATCTCAAGGATGATCAATAGAAACAGGATGCACCTGAGCTCAATTTCGAGTGTCATAGCAAAGGGTCTGAATACTTATGTAAATGTGATATTTCAGTTTTTTATTTTTAATAAATTTGCAAACATTTCTAAAAACCTGTCTTCGCTTTGTCATTATGGGGTATTGTGTGTAGATTGATGAGGAAAAAAATTAATTGAATCCATTTTAGAATAAGGCTGTAACATAACAAAATGTGGACAAAGTGAAGGGGTCTGAATATTTTACGAATGCACTGTGTTCTGCATTTCAATTAAACCTTGATCCAGGCTTGCAAAATCAGCAATGCAGACTCTTAATTTCATTCAGCTCATTTTTTATTGAAGTTCACTCTCTGATGATATTTGAATCTTGGGACAGATGAGTCAGTTATGAGTAGATTCTAAATTGCTCAAAAGATCTTAGCCATAGAATGTTACACTCCCTCTCAAAGCAAAGCACCGTTTTTTGGTATAAAAATGAAAGTATTCTTGGTACATAACCGAGATTGGAATCTTGCCCCTCTTCACCCGTTGGTGGAATAAAACAGCTTGATTTGATCCCTTTCATATGATGATAGATCCGGCCTGCAGCATGAGCTATGTAAACCAGCATGAGTCTGTCACCTCCCCTTTACAACGCCCTCACCTTTCTGCCAGAGGGGGCCTATTCACTGTTTCTCCTCCTAGAGTATTCACACAAGCTCCTTTCAAACTCTGATCAGTTAATCACGTTGTAGGCTGATCAATCTGATTAACCTAACCCTCCTTCTCATACGTATGTCTACAATTGAACAATAGGTTGGTGCAACTTAAAAAAAGAAAGAAAAATCAAACAATATGAGATGATAATTGGCACTTACTCACTTGTCCTGTATCTCTCCTCCACTTCCCCTCCCACGCTGCTTACACTTGCTGCTTTACTTAGGTATTTGTTTCTTTTTTCCCAAAAAAAGGTTTTCTGACATCATCCTTGCCACTATCTTGGCCACCAAGTCTGATATGTGTGGAAAGAAGTTTGAGCTGAAGATTGACAATGTGCGTTTTGTTGGGCACCCAACCCTCCTCCAGCATCCACACACCATTCAGGTAATAGACTGCCATGTGCATAAATTCCCATTCAACAATGCTTTTCTTTTAGCTTATGCTCCTATTTTGCTATTCTATAGGCAACCAGGTTCTTCTATGCTCATACTTGCTCAATGTCAATTGTTGGACAAGCTGGTGTGTTTGTCTCTTACCCCATCTAGTGGATGAAGTGGCTCTTGTCTCAATGGTTCACAAGGATAATCCTGACTCCAATTTTTTTTTTTAAAAGTACTGTAGGGTAGATCGGTTGAAAATAAAGAGAAATAATTGTAAATTCACTGGACCAGATTGAAAAATTAAAATTAGGATAGTGATAAACATGAGAACACATTGCCAAAATGGATTGATCAGTTTCTTCCCCCTGAACATGATTATATAATCCATGCAGTTTGTATGCTAATAAGTTTCATTGCAAATTGCCATTTATTTTTAAAGAATGATTCCATGAAAGACCCTGGGCTGTGTTGGCAAACTGCTCTGTCACTTCTCCAGCATCATGACCGTACACTGAGATGGAGACATTTGTAGGAAGCTTTGACTTTAGATACTATGAAAATACAGACACTGATTTCAATTTTGGCCCTTCGCATACTGGTCCTTGTGAGAACTCATACCAACAATTTATGATCTTGAAGAACAAAGAGGGAAAACAGCCACCATTTGAGTCATCGCAAACAAGTAGATAAATATATGTGAGTCTTACTTATCCCGATCAAGGCACTCTTGAATGATATGAGTAAAGAAATCTGGACTTTATTTTAGCAGCATTGTAAATTGATGAGCTATTGTTGTCATAAAATACAGTTTTAAAGTGTAATTGAACACTGCATGAAGACCCATCTCTTCAGGCTACATCTTAACTGGCCCTCCTCTCATCAAGACCTCTTCATCCACTACCCCCCAAGTTTCTCTGCTGTAAATAAATTCATTAAAAAAAAAGAAGTAATTATTCCTTCTTCTAGCATTGTGACAGCCAATAGCCCCTGGTCCTAGCATAGATGACTTTTTCTTATGTTGACTGATGGATAGATGATTCACTTACTTAGACAAATGTATTTGTTGTAAGTCGCTTTGGATAAAGGCGTCTGCTAAATGCCATAAATGTAAATGCAAATGTAAATGTAAAGCATTTAATTAAGACACTTAGAAAAGTGTTGTTGTGTTGTACATTTTTTTTAACGATATGCTGTCCAGTGAGTGCTGTCATTTGCCAGTAATTTAGTGGTATGACTGTTATTACATTTCATTAAATGCTAGCAGGTGGTATGATTTATTGAACAGTATGAGGAGCCATTTATGTTCATCAGACTGCTTTATTTCTGTCCAGGTATCCAAGACAGATCCTTCACCAAAGAGGGAGATGCCCACTATGATCCTGTTCAGTGTTGTGTTTGCTCTGAGGGTAACTTATCTCTTTCCCCCCCCCAAATCATTTCCTAATTCTTATGTAATGTAATAATTGTAATTTCAATTTAACTGTGAAAATAAGGGCTAAGAATAGGGCTTAGGTAAGTGGTATGGATTTAGGGCTGCTCATAAACGTTGTACAGTGCTTGGTGGAAAAAAACATTTTCTTATGATAACCTAATTAAATGTAATAAGTCAGCTGGGCGGAGGGGTAGATGAGGGTGTGACAAGGTCACGACTGCTTTCTCAGAAAGGGAGTGTTGTTTTGGGGGTGATAACATTCCAGCATGGCTTCTATCTGTGTGAGAGAGGGGTGGGGGTAGGTGGATATGCTTAATCATGCTGCCCAGCGTGGCACTATCCTCCCCATGCCATATGAGCCTGGGTGACTCTGCCTGGCAGACTGCTGAGTCACTGTACCTAGTCTGCCTAGCACAGCAGGGACAGGGCTGAAAGTACAGTGTCATGTTCTCTCCTCCATATCTGCCTAGCAACCCAGCCTCTCCTCTCGCCTCTCCCTGCATGTGCCTGACTTGGCACATTGACCATGCAGAAAATGCTATGTCCTTTTGACTGTTTTTATTTGGAATTTTAATACATGATTTATTGATAATTAAAACATAATATTTTACATGTCTGTATTTCACAGTTCTCAATATGTTTTGATTTGATGTTATGTTCTGTGCAGTACTTGGTATACTTTATATAATAGTAACAGTATTGTCACACGATCACACAATAGATTATAAATATTAAAATAACTACAAAGAGCCGAAATTAAGTTTCCAAGCACTGAGTGATTTTTGCATGCAGGGCCACCAACAAAACATAAACAACAATTTTTGACAGGCTTGTTTAGTTTTTTATGTCTCCTAAACAATGGAGTATTCTGTCCTTATTGCTTTGGTTATGATGAGGTAATACAGCTGTTTACTCTCATTATATTATAGTCATATTTATCATCATTATTTGAAAATAATAATATCACTCACAGTGGCTTAAAAGCATCTGAAAGTATATTCAAATCAAGTTGTGTAGCAATGTTTTACATGGATATATAAATTAAGTACCTGATGTAATTTCTCTATATAGTGGTTTAATAATGATGTAGTTTGCAGCCCATTCACCACTTTAGAAAATGTCTTTGACATAACTGAAAGAGTATTCTGATGTTATATGCATGTTTAATTTCTTATGTTGTAAAAAAAAATTTGCTTTGTGTATCGCCACTATCTTCAAATACCATTGTGAATGTATCATGGTCACTCATCATTGTGATGTCTTTGAGCGTTGAATCAGGCTGATGACAATGTCAAGGTAGATTTGCATCATAGCTTGTTATTGAGACACGTTTCTCTTTCTTGGCACTCCCCATAGGCCAACGCTGACCCCTCAGTCATCAGCTGCATGCACAACCTGTCTCGGCGCGTGGCCATCGCCCTGCAGCACGAGGAGCGCCGCTGTCAGTACCTAACCAGAGAGGCCAAGCTGATGCTGGCTGTGCAGGACGAGGTCACCACCATGACCGAGAGTGAGTCACGCACCACCCACTTCACCATATGCACAGCTCACCGCTCACCACTCACCACTCAGTGCCTGAGTCAAGCAAAGTGAAGCAATTGAACTGAACAATGCAGGTCACACTTAAGCATTGAGACATTTTTCTGCATAAAACCATGATGACTAGGTTCTCCTGTCTTTCTTCTGTTAGCGGATGGCAGCCCTCAGTCCCCGTTCAGACAAATCCTTCCTAAATGCAAGCTGGCCAGAGACTTGAAGGAGGCATATGACAGGTTTGTAAAAACACATTAATAATCACATCTTTGTGGTTAATTTTCCCTTGTGCTTATGTCTGTGCTGTATTTCTCTAGCCTTTGCACAACTGGGGTGGTTCGGCTCCATATTAACAACTGGCTGGAGGTGAGCTTCTGTCTGCCTCACAAGATCCACCGGGTCGGGGGCAACCATATCCCTCCAGAGGCACTGGAGTGTAGTCTCAAAGCCATAAGGTTTGTGTGTGTTTATATGTGTGCAGGTTCGTGTGGGTTTATGCCTATAAATTACTATTGGTGTATGGGTTACATGGAAATGTGTGGATTTACTGTGGATTTGGTTCTGTGGTTAATCAGAACCATCCTGTGGAAACTGTAGTTTAATTTACAGTGATTATACAACCTTGGCTGTAAAAGAGAACTACTTGGGTTAATAGGTCTTGTGGCCTGTAGCTTTATGTGAAACTATAAGTGTTTGAGCTGCATCTGCTGAGCAGCTCCAAGAGATTATGTGAGCCGCAGCGCCACCTATTGGTGTTTTTCATCTACTCTCTCTATATATGCTGCTATATTTCCCATCAGACTGTCCATTTAAATATAAAGTTAGCACTGACATGTATTATTTTTATTATACAAAGGGAAATATGAGTATAGTGATGGAAATAAAAGGATTACTAAGGTTCTTTGCATTGTAAGTGGAGGGTTCTTTTTGGAATATGGTAGTCTATGGAAATGGACTGTAGGTAACTGTGTTTTTTGCCACAGACCATATCATGCTCTGCTGCTGCTGGACAATGAGAAGGCCCTGCTGGCCCAGCTGCCTCTGGACTGCTCCCCTGCTCTGGTGCGCCTCATCAAAACCTGCTCGGCAGTGAAAAACCTCCAGCAGCTGGCTCAGGATGCAGATCTGGCCCTACTACAGGTTTATAACAGTCCTTGCATTATTACACAATGTTCACAGGGTCTCACTTTTCATTAAGGTGCAAAAGTACAAGCTGTACTATGTGCCGACTCTGATCAGACTTCCAGACTGCAATGACACCTATTGGCAATATAAAAAATTGCAAGTCCTTACAAACACTCCCATGATCTTATGATCTATATATTTTTATTGAATGATATATTAGCCTTAGTCTTTTGAATAACAGTGACATACTCGATTTTCATTATTGGATGATTTTATTCAATTTCCCCTAAACACAATGAATATACTCACTTTTGATATATTAATGGTTAAATCAATATGCCATGACTTTTTACTTGGTAAAACATTACATTCCTACATTGTTATTGATTGCAATAGCATCTCCCAAGGTGAATGAGATATAACATAGTGGTAGTCAATAAACAATAATATAAGATATTGATTATGCCAACTGCAAATATTGAAGGTATCATACTGCCATCTAGTGGACAATATACTACATTTAAGATAATGCCCCATATTACAACCAATGGTTGCTCATACATATCCTCTTAGTCCCAACAACAAATGAAGAATGTGTTTCCTTACCAAAACGATTTAATTGCCATCATCAAACAGCCTTTGTACGTGGTCAATACTGCATTTTCAAAACTTGTATTTGGTTTGTTATATCTGTTTGCAGATCTTCCAGATTGCTGCTCATTTGGTGTACTGGGGCAAAGCTATCATAGTCTACCCTCTGTGTGAGAACAATGTCTACATGCTGTCCCCACATGCCAACATCTGCCTGTGAGTGTCTGTGTAGTGAACAGCCCCTGCTCCCTCCTACCCCCCCTCTCTCATTCCTGCCACGCGTCATTACCACTGCCTGGGCTGAAAGACGACAACTCTAATAGGCCCCATCCATTTCATTGGAGCTGTCATGAGCACTACTTTGCAAATGCTAAATGATGTTCTCCATATTGGGTGTTGAACCTAACAACTAACAACAAAGGATGTTGGTAGTGATGGTTATCACATTATGTAAAGGTGTTGTATTGCATTTTATTTTTTAGTGAATTAGGTTGAATGAATTATGGTACGTCTCTAGGGTTTATTAATGTCATTCTGTACAATATCCTCTGAAAGGTTTCTTTCTTGCTCAAACATTTAGAATTGGTAGAATATGAACAGATAAGGAATGCAAATGCTGTGCTGAAGCAAACACGGGTTAAAAGCAGGCCCATCTCTCACTCCTAGGTACTCTCCATTGGCTGAGCAGTTTGCACAGCAGTTTCCAGGTCATGACCTGCCCTCCATGCTGGCCAAGTTCTCCCTGCCCGTCTCTCTGTCAGAGTTTAGAAACCCACTGGAGGCTCCTGTGCAGGAGGTAGGTCTACTAGAAAGACTCGCAAAAAGCAACTCTGAAATGCACACCCACACTCACTTTAAGATGGGCTCCACAATCTCTGCAGTATTGAACTGATACTTTGGAAGTGCTGGTGTCTGAGAAGCAGAAACATTCCTGGGCACCCTCCCACGTCCATTCTGATTTGGCAGAGCTCCGTAAGTGAAGGTGATAAATTATGAAAGGCAGAGAGCCACATCAGGTCCATCCTTTACAACGTCCATTATTCATGAGAACAAGATCAGAACTCAGGCTCTCCACGTGGCTCTATTTTGAGCCTTTGATAGAAACCTCTTGAGGTTAGGAACATACCAAACTTGCCTGTGGTAAACAGATGGACTGAGTTAGAGGATAGAGGACGCTCTTGTGACCTGGTTTGCTCTCCCCTCGCCCAGGCCCAGCTCATTCAGATGGTGGTGTGGATGCTCCAGCGCCGCCTGCTGATCCAGCTGCACACCTACGTCTGTCTGATGGTGCCCCCCAGTGAGGACGAGCCTGGTCTGCGGGACGAGGAGCCCCTCCTGGCTGCCCGGGTGGGGGGTCGTAGCCTCAGCACGCCCAGCGCTCTCAGCTTCGGCTCCCCAAGTATGTTCTGCCTCAACCAGCTGCCTTGTTTTTTTGGAGGAATTGTTATTGGACAAATGATGCACCTCAGTGCAGTCAATGATGCTACCTGCGAACTTTCCCTCTATAAGCATTGAAACATCCTCCTCTCTCTCTCAGTTCCTCCTCCTCAATTGATAACCACCTTTCTGTTTGTAGCCAGCAGTGATGACATGACCCTGACTAGTCCCAGCATGGATAACTCCAGTGCAGAGCTGCTGCCCGGGGGGGACTCCCCACTCAACAAGAGGATGACAGAGACGCTTCTGGCCAGCCTGACTGACCATGAACGGCAGGTCATCCTTAGCATTCCAGCAGCACAGAGTCCTGAGGACCTGCGCATGTTCGCCAGGTATGGCCCCGCTCTTTTTTGGACCCAGGAGAGTCTCTTCCCCCCCCCCCATCCTTCTGTCACCCTCTCCTTCTCTCTGTTGTGCTGCATCAGCCAACTTGGCAGATGGGCGGGGAGGATCATGTGACTCATATCTCAGAGCAAGTCAGCTATGTCTTTTGGGAAATTAGAAGGCTTTTTCTTAATGCGCTGCAAACTGTGCAGTACTCACTAATGTGATTACTTGGTCTTAGAAGTGCTGCTTCATGGTAGATTTACTCAGTTAATGACTTTGTAGAAGAGAATCTTTTCAAATCAAATTGATATTCTGTTGTGATGTTCACTCCCAGGCTGCTGCACTACTTCCGAGGGCACCACCACCTGGAGGAGATCATGTACAATGAGAACATGAGGCGCTCACAGCTCAAGACGCTCTTTGATAAGTTCCGCAGTGTGCTGGTGGTCACCAACCACGAGGACCCCGTCATCTCCCTCTTTCAGTCGCCCCTGGAGTAGAGACCATGCAAGATGAAATACGTGATACAGGGTGCAGTTACATTGCCTCTGTACCCATGGACAATGTTATTATCGTGGAGCTTTCACTAACTGGAAAATAATTAATACTGTGTATATATGATAGCTCAGCAATATGTAGCTTTCACAAATAATGCTACGCTCTGTGTGATGTATAAAGCTTTTGAAATCTTTTAGATATTTTTTTCTTCTTCTCGTGAATAAATTATTGAGGAATCATACTGTGAAGTGCTTTATAAACTGATTTAAAGTGGCCAGTTTGAAGTGGACAAAAGCCTTTCTAATTAGGGGGTTTGGCGTATTCCCAGATGTGGTCGATCATTCCAAACAAACACAACAGAGAAATACATGCTGTAATGATCATTCCAGACCACAGGTTGCCGCCCCTCAGGAGTCTCTGGGGTGGTGGAGAGACGGGGAGAGAATGAAAAGATGCCAAACATCAGACAAGCTGTTTTTGCTTTGAGAGATGAGAATAACATTCCAAACATCTGCGAAATCAAAAGGGTCCAAGAGAATTTCTTCAGCAAGAATGTTTCTTAAAAAACACAGGTGGAAGATGGAGAATGACTGGAATAGCAATTCACGTTGGTTTGATAGCAGGGAGGTTGGATATACAACAGAGGAGTTTTACAGATATTTGGAATACAGTTTAAGTTCATATTACATACATGTAGTGTTGGATAGCACTTAATTTTACATTGTTATTGTGAAAATGTATATATGAGAAATACAGCTCATCTAAATCATATATGTAACTAGAAACAATGAGGACAATAATGATACACTGAGTCTAGAGTCTTGCATCTGTTTTTCATATTCTGGGTGAAAACATCTGGCTCCATTGCAATGATTTCCTCATAGTTAATTACTATTTTCACTTGCTCTTGTTCTTTCGATAATTGCTGTCAAAAGCTGGTTATGGTGATGCAAAGTATGCATCAATTAAGTATGTGATGTAGTACCTATTGTCTAATGAGTTTCTGTGGAAACTAACACTAAATAATTCAATGCACACACTAGATGAGTGGAAATAAGGCTTCACACCACATAAGACGAGCAGCATATTAACAGTACAGTTTTATGAATTATCCCATTATATGTCCCCCGGCTCAACTATGTCCTCCTGTGTCACCATCATATTCCCCCACTGAGGAAGCCAAGTCTGATATCACAGTGCTGGTCGGTGAGGGAGTCTGTCTCTCTGCCTGTTTGTCCACTATACTCACACAGGTGTGACCACGCAGATAGAAGCGCAGGGGTTTAGTGGCCCATTCCCCGTGGGACTCGATGCCGATGCGGGACGCTGACACCACCTCATGGGGATTCTGTGGTCCTATCTGGGAGTCCCTTTCCAGCCACACCTCAGGGTCTGAGGCTAGATCTCTACGGTCAAAGCAGCGGGAAATGTCCAAAGCCTGGCACAGTTTGGAGGGGCCGTTGCAGAGCTCTTTGTCCTTTAGAGGCCGTGCTCCCGCCTTCCGTCTGGCCGCCCTCAGCTGCCTCATGAGGGGCCGGCCCTGTACCGCCTCCAGAGAGCGCAGCAGCACAGCAGCCCCCTCCCCTATACAACACACAGAACCAATCAGCAAGGCTCCACTTTGTCTCCTTCCTTTTACCCTTTCCCAAACGGGAATGGAAAAGAACATGGTGCAACATGTAATGTGTCCATTAATGAGAAACAGTTGAAGGAAAAAACCACACCGTCAAAACAAATAGGCCTATTTCAGAACACACAGCTAGCTACAAGGATCAGCACCTGCGGCAAAGATGGATATCCCATTGTTTCTTTGGATCTCATAATGAAAGCAACATGGGGGGAGGTACTATTTAGTCTTTAATGGTGTGATTTTCCAACAGATAAGGCCTTACTTTAAAAAATATGTTTATACTATGTGGAGAATTCTATTGCTAAGCATGATTTTAATGGATGGAGTTGAAGTGCCTTGAGGGTGAACGAGGCTTTTGGTCTCACCTTGACTCGATACATTCATACAGAGGTAGATGCCATAAATGGGATACACATAGATTGTGCCCGGCTTCATAAACATTGCTGTGTTCCTCTCAGTGCGCTTGCCCCCAGCCGAGTGAGAGGCTTTGTCCTCCCCTCCAAGGTAGGCCTCAGTCTCCACCACTCTCCCTCTCAGCTCAGTGCCATCTGCATACCTGTGCACCAACACCTAGTGTAGAGTAAAAAGCCAAGGGACAACTGTACACATTCCCAACAATGTAGTTCATGTGTGCATATATATCTATATCCACAGTGGATGAACAAGTCTTGACTCTGTTGATAGAATCATGTGTGTGGGATCATAATAAGCCCAGTAGATGGTACATATGTGCTATGGTGACACCCTAACCTAAGTGGGCAGGCATGAATACACAGACAACACCAATATCATGTGTAAGCTAGATGTTTCAACAACCCATATCCAATGCAAATACCATTAGGATGCACTGAGATACTGGACATTATCAAGACTTAGGGAAACTAGAAAATTGTACTGAGAAGATTGTTTTCTTTGAGTGTTTTTAGTAATAGATGTGATCAAGAGAGTAGTAAAACGTGTAAAAAAGTGTTCTCTGTGAGCTGGAGGGCTGCAGAATGCAAATGCAGGATCGAACTGGGGTAAACTACCGTCTCTGCCAATTAGGAACCAACCCGGAAGCCTTGCCACATGATAATGGCTTTCATGCTTTTTATTATAGGCTCGCTGTAAAGTGGTCCAGACATACCTTAATTAAAAGCACAAACATGCACAGCGTTTAGGCACTTGAGGTTGAAGTTGTGTTGAGAAGTCATGGTCAAGACTACTAATAGACAATTTGCATACTGTTATCTTGATGTCTGCTCGTTTACAAGAGCAAGATCATAAGTGCTAGAATTCGTGCTCCAAAGATCTTGCTCAGGAATCGAAAAAACGATTTTCATCAGAGGTTGTGGCAATTAAAGGAAGCCTGTCATGATCGAAGGGATGTTGTCCTGATCAATAATTCATATCCTGCAACATTGGCTTATTATAACAATTAAGATTGTTATATGATTGTAGTCTGAAACATACCTTGCCGAGAAGTGCTTTAGCCAAACAGATACAGGGCTGGTTGAAAAAATCCTCCCCAAACCTGGGCTCCCTTTCCTTGCAGAAGTAATGACTCTTCTCTGGTTTTGCTTCAACCTCACCCTCCTGATGGATGGCAGACCTCACCTGACTCAGTGACAACCCCCCTTTTGCTTTACCTTCTGACTCAGGTACTACCGAGAGCTGCTTCCTTTTTCGTCCTGACATGACACTCCCTTGAACGCATTTACTGGCTAGCTAGTTAGTTTGCTAAAAACATTACCTAGCTTCTTCTTGGCCAACTGGCCAGATTAGCCATGCAACTGTATGCAACTCTGAATAGAGGCTGTCGAGGCCAACTAACATCTCATGTATGCCTATCAGATTATTCAAATGTTATATAGTTTCGTGCGCGAAAAGAGTTTTTCAAGTTACCTATGTAAGGGTTAAGAGAGCATACATTTAGTTACTCAAGTCGAGTTGCTAGCGAACTCACGGGTGACATCGACAATTTGTTGACAGCTCTTCTTAAAGGGAGCGTAGCTATTGAAAGAGATGACAGTTCATATTAAGTTCATATCAAATCGCTAATGTCAGGACTTGTAGAGTGGATTTCAGAAGTATCTTCACCTTACAAATATTTAAACATTCAACAAAAAATGCATTACACCTTTTATGCCAACAATACAATCAATCAATAAGCAGATGACACCCAAACCAGACCAGGTTTTGAATCAATTTCCCCTGTGCTAACAGCAAATAGCATTTAGTTGAAAGAGGGCCTAATCATTCAGAGTGCTGGGGATGTTTTGAGTTTCTGCTAGACTACAATTATCTGACCTTGGCATAAACACACAAGTGTTTGCTTTCACATTTGTTGCTTTGTTCACAGTGAATACATTCCTGTGCCTGTGTTTGCTTGAATAGTTTAGACTCCCAGTAAGAGCAAAGGGGGTGACAGGGTGACACTGGAGTGACATCAGATTGTGTCAGCTTCATGTTGTTTTAGTGATATTTTGTCTTGGTCATGTTTGAATGAGAAAATGTCTGTTGTCTTACACTAACAAGGAGATGGCCTTTGTCTGACAGTCTTATAACATTGTCTCATACAAAATTGAAAAATATCTGTTCCTTAGTAGATCTGCATTCCATGGATTCACTACTTATTACACATGCTTTTACATCTAAGCTGGATAATTCCCAAGAGATAAAATGTTACAATAGCATGTAATTATGCTACGCTCAATTTGAGTTTGCCATGCAGCTTATTATGGAATGTAATATTGAGAAATGAGATAGAGCAATACAATTACCGTATACTTCACTGAAAACAATGGGACTATTCATTCAACGTTGCTATTTTGTTCAACTATCAATCAATCTCAGGGGGAGTGGTTCCCATTGTCAATATTTAAACCTTTCAAGGGTGTTTTGTATGTAAGCCCCCTTTTTTCCTCTTCCTGCCTTATCATTTCTCACAGCTTCATTAGAAAAACAGTGTGCTCTAATAAGTGGTTATAAATAGTGCCTGCCCTATATATATTATAAATAATGTCCTCCACTCCTTGTCCCTGCCTCGTGCCGTACCTCCTGCCCCAGGAAGCGGGCTGTGCCAGCTTGGCCCCAGGCTGTGTTGTCCCATGTGCCAGTCTGGCTGTCTAACAGAATGCGACATGACCGTGCATTAAAGTATACTGGTAATATTTATGTCTGTCCATGTCCTTGATTTTAAATGGGGTTTTTTTGTGCCATAATGGTCTAGGAAGCCAGTCAGAGGTACTGATATAAAACAAGCCACGACTAGTTTGTACACTTTACATGCCAACAGCTATATTCTAAACACTACAAAATGGTTACAGCAGATGCATTTAGAGAGATAGTGTGTCTTAGTTTTATGATGCACCGTCACTTTCCAGTATTGGCTTTTAAATTCACCTGGAACTGATCTTGCAGGATGGGAGGCGGCCCAGTGTTGGCTGACACTGTGTGAAGGTTGGTGGCTCTGATGGGGTTGACAGACTTTGGTGTCTGCTGGGCCTCTCTTGACTCTCCTGACTGTACGGTTCTGTCATCAGAACCAGACAGACGTGCTCCCTGATGCCTGGCCTACCGCCTGCTCCTGCTCCCTATAGCCTGCCTATTCAGTGGGGAAGCTCTGAAGCAACACAGGAGCTGAGGGGAACGTGGCACATCCCCTGCCCCATGGTTCAATGACAGGCTCCTCTGAAGCCATTCCAAGGCAGCGTCTTACATTTGGGAAAAGGGTGTTTGAAGTGGTTGTAGTCTGTTACCAAGCAACAGGCTGCTTGGATGAAGCAGAGGAACAAAAATAAGTCCATGAGCTGACAGTAGTTACTGTATCTCTCAGAAAATAATTCAATTTGCTTAACCACCTGCCAGTCAACTGTCAGACTTGTAATTTGTTGTGAGGATGATTGACAGGAAGAAGTGTATGTGGCCCTAAGGGCTGGATGTATTTAGTCTACGTCCCAACTGATCAACTTATAAGATGGAGGGCTTTTTTTCCTGCCATTGGATGTTCTTTACTAGTATAGCTACTTTATGTATTCTGATCTCCACTCTTAGTCAGCCTGTGGCCTGGTGGTCTGCCTCTACTTTCAAGAAACAAGCTGAATACTTGCTGCCTTTTCTCTCGTCCTTTCACTTCTGAGAAAATATTGTTCATTTCATTGGGGAAAATCTATGACTGGATGGTACGTATAGTACATACTAACTGCTGAGAGCACTCCAGCAGTGCCTCTCTCCTGGGTCAGAGCCAGGCGAAGGGCTGGAGGACTGCCAGAGAGAGCAGCATGCTTGTGAATTGGTGGTCTTATGTGTAAGCATTGCAGAAATAGGTGAAGGGCACACAGGAGGTTGCCAGTGGGTAAATTGATATGTTTCAGTAACTTAAGGATGGCATAAACATTCCCAGATCTAATATTTGCATGGCTCGTTTTTATGATGTCATGGCAGCTGTCCCATAGTAACTTTTATCACTTGCTCTTGCATGACAAAATGACATAATGGTCCAGAATTAGACCATATATTCCTTTCTTGGATTGGATTTAATGAAGAGATGATTTTAATATGAACTTCAATTTTATTGTTACCTCTCAATCAAACATTACCAGACTATACTCACATATAGTCTGTCATTATGCATATTTGTATTGACTCACTTTGGAAATCAAGCACTTTAATCAATTGATAGCTGTTTGTTATATTAAACAAATTGTGTGACTACTGCGGAAATCAGTTGCCCCTTAGTGCCAGTTGACGACAGGTCCTTGGCTGATTAGCCATGGTAGGAGCCAGACACACAAACCCACAGAATAGTTCTGGTAGTAGACGCCACGCCAGGGATGGTTTAATGACTCTTGATGTCATTTATCTGTTGATAGTCTGGCTGAGACCATTGTTGCAATGCTTTGGCTCGGTTTCCTGTGACTGTCAGCAGAGTGGACAGGGTCTGGGTCTGGCAGACTGCTTTCAGTGCCACTGATGAGCTGGGATGAGCTTGGCTGTACTGTTGCATTCTGGCTTCCTTTCATCTATGGCAAACACAGCAATGACAATGATTATTTTGCAAGGAGTCATCTGTAATGCCCAGATGGATGCTCTCCATACAACAATCAGAATGCATAAGCAGCACAGACTGTCTAGACATCTTGACTCATAGAATCCTAATTAGGTATAGTGGGGCTTTGATCTGTTGGTGGAATCTCTGCATTATAACTATATCTCTGTGAGAGCAATGAGATTGATTTGTTTGTCTAAGGATGAACACCATGTTGTGGGGATAGATAGTTTTATTTGTTGAAAGGTTTACTTTTGATTTCATTCATGAACAAAACAATAAAGCTTCGACAACTCAGTGTTTAGTCACAACCTCCCTGTAGGATATTCAGGGACATGGCATATATGTGTAAAGGTTGTTGGGAAGATTAATTGCTTTCACTTCTCATGGAAAAACCCTGCAGTTGTAAATAGTGGTGTCTCCACAAGATAACACTTTACAGTAACGTGACTTTCACATGGTGCGATGTGTAATGATTTACCTATTAAATGTTTAAACAGGCAGATGGCAGCCTCTCATGTTTCAGAGGAGCACCTGCTTAACTTAGTGTACCACACAAAGGAGAGTGAGGGAAGGCATACTGTCTGTGAGTGATAAATCATGCATGTGTTTTCATTATGCTTTCCTCATGCCAAATTAATGTTAATCTTTAATTAATACTTAGCTAGAGCATCATCCCTCAACTTTGCTCTTTAAGGACAAATGGCATCAATGATTGTAATCAGAACCCAATAAGATCATGGCAGAGATCACTGGACTGAATAAGTATTGCCATACTCATCATTGGGTGTGTGACAGGAAGATACAGCACTAGAACATCTACATTTCTGCATAGTGGAGGAATAATAGGACAAACGCGATAGTAAAGCTGGAAAACAACAATGGTCAAAGGGTTCAGCCCTGCAGCACATTCTTTTCAATTCCCAGGTGATTTGAGCAACCAGACCTACATCTACATGCATAAGGGGGATAACACATTAAAGTATTGAAATGATAAAACACTTTAACACATTCATCAACATGGACTGTCTTAGTCATCAATGGGAAATGTCTCCAGATTTTTTCATTATTATCATTATTCATTATTAGTATCATTATTATGAGAATATCTGCAACCTCAGAGGTGAATAAATAATAACTATACCAAACATGAAGTTTAAGGCCACGCCATAGCAACTTTAGAGCGCAGTGTTTTATAACATTGCTTCCTTCGTTTGCCTCACTGGACATTTGCTAAATTTAACCTGATATCTCTGTCAGCTGACAAGCAGATCCAAGCGTTACTAATCAGAGGCTCCACAGCCCCTGACTGCTGTTCTCTGGTTTCTCCTCTCTCCTCTCTCTCTCTCTCACACACACACACACACACACACACACACACACACACACACGTGCGCGCGCACACACACACACACACACGCACGCGCGCACACACACACACACACACACACACACACACACACACACACACACACACACACACACACACACACACACACACACACATACACACACAAATACAGTACAATCAAGAGGTTGTTAGACATTATCATTTGTATGACACTGGACATTGAGATATCAGAGTACTATCTGGGACTATTTAGTTACTAAAAGGTGTATATTTTTTTTACCATCACAATAAAATTCATAATACTTCTACCGCAACCCTGTGTCTTGGTTGAATAGGCTTGCAGTTTTGTGTGGACAAAAGATCTGCAGCTAAGAGATTCAGTGCCTGGCAAAGAAAATGTACTACTTTCCTTTCATATTCCTCTGTCTGCTTAAGCTCTTATACAAGTTCTCTTAGTAAATGGATGTGATTGATAGTGATATTTGAGTGGGTTTTAAGATTACTGTGCAGCACATCTACAGTATATGGGATGCCAAAAACACCCACTGGATGTACGTATTTATGTTTCAGTTGGTGTCAGGCGTTCTCTAACCTGCTCTGAATTACCTTTATCAGTAATTCTTTCTCATCAATCTTTTTCACCTGTAAATGAAAAGTATGAGCTAAGTCTCTTGCTTGCATGTAATGAGAGGGTGCCATACAAAAGGTTAATCTTCATTTGCCCTCCTCACTGTTTGATGGTATTAATTTTTAGTTGATGATCATGAATGTTTCATGCAACTCCTTTCTTGTGTACTACAGAGGTGTCAGTTGTGCTGCAGATGGGCTGGGTCCTCAGTGGGAGGGAGAGGCAAGAGGATTACTCCAAATTCGCTGGGATCTGGTTCAGAGGCTCCTGCCTCCTCCACCACTTTGTCAGGGACACGCTTGAGCAGAAACAGCTGTCAAACCTGCTCACTCAATCAACTTAAAGGGTGGCTTTCTACAATAACATCATAGTTAATTAATGAAAAATACTGATGAAGAACTGTAGGATTTTCAAATAGGTCAAAGGCCAGAATGAGATACATAAGGTTAAACAAATTCTGTAACAAAAACATATAGTATGCATCTGTTGATCAGAGACACAGGCAATGTTTTATTGATGAAGGAAAGCCATAGTTTCAGAAAGAGGATTTTATTGTGTCCTTAAAGGCCTTGCCCATGACCATTCAGTCTCTTGGCATTCACTCATAACAGCCTCCTTGTCTTAATTCACACCTGCAGTGCTTCTGTTAGACAACAGCCATTAGGCCAACCAGGGGGGGGGGGGGGGGGGGGGCAGTCTGTCTACAGGCTGCTGTTGGCCTTATCAAAGCTAGGGAGGAGAAGCCTGCTCAACAAACACACTCTGTGTGCCTGCAGCCAAACTCCCCTTTTTCCATTGACTTATTTTACACCCCTCCTCTGCTCTCGTTAGCCATCTCCTCAATATGAGAATTATATGGATTGCTCTTGTGTTATGTTGTTGTTTAATCTAAATACAGCTGCAGTGCATCCCATAAAAGCTTTTTCAATCTAATCAGTTGGTTCATCTCTACAGATAACTACTGTGTATGTATTATAAACGTGTTATAAAGGGAAAAGTGGGGTTGAAGGGGAACAGAGGCTCTCCATTGAATATCACCTGCTCTTTGTGACCTACTCTATACTCAAGCATTGGCAATAAGCCATTCTGACAGGCCTGGGGAACATTCTCCCTCATCTTATAGGCTATGTCAATTTGAATTATGTCTTTGCAAGATCCCCTCACACTAATAGGAATGGAAAATATCAACCTAACAATGAAGTTATTCTAAAGATAGTGAGTCACCCCAATCCCCGAAGACATTCAGATAAAAGCTTCATTTTTTATAAGCACCAACTGTAGACAAGAGATCTGCAGTCTGTATCTGTCTATTGATTTGTAACGCACAAGATTCATGAAGCATTTTCCTGAGAGACATGCTCAAAGACATCTTTTTTTACTGTCACATCATGGTTCAATTCCCCTTTGTTTTTCCTCTGTCTATTTATTTAACACTGATGGAAATATCAGTCTGCTGTCTCGGCTAGGATGATATCTCAATACACCAAGAGTGTCAACATCGTCTCTGTGCCTCCACTCCAGCCTGCTAGTTCCCCATCTGACTGGGAATAATTTTAACCCATGCATGAACAATATTCTCACTGCTTATCCCAGAAATTATCCCCTACCGCTGTGGTTGGCTGACACAAGAGGAAGCAGTTTATGGGTCATCTGATGGTGTTCCTTTGGTTAAAAATGGCCCTTGAGCTCAATCCTTTTATCTGTGCCTGATTGATGGGGCTTCATGGGAGCTTGAGTGCTCTTACAGGTCTGGCGTTGCAGCCTAATCGCTACCTTTGCCTTTGTCTCGGCCCTCCCTCTTCCCTCTCTACGACCCCGGAGGAGAGTTCACCATTAATTACTGCTACTTCATGGTATATCAATCAGAAGCTCCCAGTAGACTTTTGACTTTGCCTTACATGCCATTCATTTATGTACGTGTATGTATATGTGAGAGTTGTCTGTCTTTTATATCCTCATTCTAGGTATTCCGAATTTAAATATCACACCATCGGTTGGTTGATATTTCCCCTAAAATGGGCAACAAAAAGATGGAAATGTGTCAATGTTCATGTTGGCTCAGAAGAAAAGAGGGTGATATTTTGCTCAAAACAGCGTTTCATTTATAGGAGGAAAATGGCCATAATGTTTAGTAGTCTTGCACCTGAAGAGGTTTCATAGGCACACTCCTGACGCCAGTGTTTAGTGGCCAAGCTCTTTGAGCAGTGAGTCAGTGTTGTAGTACAGAGGAGGCAATGTTAGGCAACCTGTTGCTAGTCATTAATAAGTGTTGCCTTCAGCCAGAGGTCGCCTCAGGGGTACAATCATATTGTAATGAATTTTTACCAGCTCCTAGCTTTGTGACCAAGCTTGCATTGCACATACAGCATAGGCCATGTTAATTATTGTTGGGCATTTCAAGAAACCAAACCAATGACATGAACTGCATTAACCTGCTATTTCCATTACACTGCTTGAAATTACTAAACTTTCCTCTGTTGAAGCAAAAACCCCACATGCCCAAGTACAGTGAACTGTACACTAATGGATTGACACAGGCTGCCAGACTCTCTGGTCAAGTGGGAGTACTTTAATGGAGGAGTGGAGCCAAGCAGACATCGGGAAAAGTATCCCTGGTCGGAGAGCGGCTGCCTGGAGAACAACCTGTGCCCAGCAGCCCCACCTACAGAAAGCGACAGCCTGTGCCCCCTGTCATCACCTCTGAAACCTCATGCCTCTCAACATTCAACTCTCTCCTCTCTAGAGCTCCCGAGAGGATATGAGCTTTCACTGAAAACATCATGGAATGGAATGGTCTTTTCTTTAGAAAGAACAGGGTTGTATTTCTCTGAGGAGCACTTACCCTAATACCACTATTCTAGAGACAAATATATCCATGTATTAAGGTAGAAAACAGAAGGTGCTTTGAATATGAAATCATTCATTTTGACATGGCACTGTGTTTGTTGTTGGTGGACAGAATGTAAGTTGCTGACATGGAAAATAACTGATCTGGAAACAGCAAGAAGACACATGGCCTTTTGTTAGTTGGATCTACACAAGAGTTTTAGCCACTTTTGGAACACAATAAAAAAACATAGTTTTAATGCTTTGATCAGGGTGCACCATCTCAAAGAACATTGCCAGTATGGAATCAGGGTCAGTGGGAAGGGAAAGGCACTTGAGGTTTTGTTAGTGAGTCATCATGAAGACATGGCTGGAAACTCCCTGGGGGCAAATATGGGAAGAATCTCAGCTATGTGAGGTGAGAAAAAGTTGAATGTCACATGTCAATATCATCTCTTTGTCTTCGGTATTTCGGACTCCTTCATATCAACCATCTGTGATGGGAAACCATCTCACACTGGGTACACAGCTTACTCTAAGCCAGTCATAGACCCTATACCCCCACCTTAAAGCGGCAGTCTGCGATTCAAACAAAAACAAAGCGGTTACCCTGCCACTTCTTTTGGTAAACAGCCTAGGGATGTGGTTGGATCAATGTAACCACTCTCAAATTCATAGACAGAGCTATGAATGCAAGGACTGACCATCCATGTGGTCAATGTGATAGTTTGAACCATGTGTTGATGCTACTTTTACAAGTACATTGTTTACAAACGATGGAGTAAAACAAGCTTATATTTTGTGTTCTGATGGGGTAAAACAGTTGAAGTAAGCTCATGAGGCATACGTTATATTCCTCAAGAATCATTAATAAACATAATTAATTTAAAAGTCATGAATGTACCAATCCCAGATTGCCCATTTAAACGTATCCAGTAGAGTTGAGGTCAGCTCCGGGTTCAATTTCTAAAAGGATGTGAAACAATACCACATGACTGATATTGCAACACTCAGGTTATGTTGTTATAATACAATTTCGCCTCTGTACCATATAGGAACCTTGATTTGATCCCCTTTATGGTTTTCTTTGTCCTGCTACATGGTTGGCAGTGGTTACATGGTTACAGTTGTTCAGTGGTGGTCCCTTGGGTACAGTACATTTAGGAGGCTTACTCTCTATGCAGGCAGGGAGACTGTTACATGGTGTAGGTCTATAAGCAATGACCTGGGCTCTTGGTCTAGGTGGTAGAGCATTCACTAGTGTGGATATTGAAACATAGCCTGGGTATAATACATTATGATGAAGCCCATAAAGATTAAAGAGCAGACTGAACATCTTTGTCTGTTAAAATGATTGAGTAAGTGGACTTCGCTGAACCATAAAATCTCTATACATGTAGGTTTTATCCCATGTTTGTTTGCAAGAGTTATTGATTAGGCTGTCTCTATAGCATTTTTATTATGATCCTGTCCCTTTAATTGTTCAAAACCGAACTCTTCTTGCTTAGTCACGCCCGTCAAACGAGTAGTGCCGAGTGAGGCAGCGCCTCCCCATGTATACGGATTGGTTATGAATTTGACAGACTTGTCCTTCGATGGATCGCGTCTCTACGGTCAAGGGCGGGGCTCGCGGTCTTGTGAAACTGAATTACCACCGGTCAGAGGAAAACTTAGCCCGGGTGATCCGTGGAGTGTGGGAATGCGCTGGACACTGCGTGGGAAAAGGAAAATAGGACCGCACTAGAGATATCTGGGAATGTCGTAGCTGTTGTCGTTAGTTACAGGATAAAGATTAGACCACTTGTCTAGCAGAAACATCTTCACTCGAAACAAATTATTATTTTTCCCTGCTCAGAATGAAGTGACACCACATCACCTTTTAATAACTGTAACCTGAAAGCTTTAAAACCTGATTATTTTTCTCACTGGAAAACAATTGACTTGATCTTGATAAGGGTAAGTTGTTCTACAGTTGTATGAATATGGTTAGAATGCTACGGAGCTAATAAATCAAATGTGAATAAGAACACCGTCGGTACGACCGGCGGTCGCATGCGCGCACGGGTTGTCGGGACCAATATTCAGGTTTCCTCCACAAGGAATTGAACTAATCATGCTGTTTGAAATAGCGGAAAGCAATAAGAAAGCTGTAGTTAACCTGCTTGAGATGATGTCCTTTCTGTGGGACAGGCATAGTAAGTCATTCTGACTTTTTGTGGGGTTTTTTGGTGACGCGTTCACTACAATCCAACAACCAACATTGAATCATATTTGTTCTGCCTGTTTGTGAGTGTACACTGTCATCTTGCTTGTATTCTAAGGCTGGGTAGGCCTATCATGTCCTAAAGAGCTGCCGGCGTTAAGATCAGAGCCTATACCGACCGTTATGGTTTAATAAGTCGCACATTCCAAGGTATTATGTGGGCCTACACCTTTGGTGTTTCGGCAGGTGTTTAATTTAACCCTGCTTCCTGCTCATCATGTTTCCCCGGCATGAAATAAGATAGGGGTTTTAAGTGTCTTTAAAACGTAACTATATCTCGGCCTCAAAGAGCTGTTAGATGATCATTTATGCTTTCATCAAATAATTGTAGTTGTGGTTAATAGACAACTTTCAAAATGCTAGTTTTTAATATCAGGCCTACATGCTGGTCTTACAGTCTTACAAAATCATCATCATCATAATCATCATCCCCATCACCATCAGGTCCTCCGATGCGTCCTTGGGGTGGCAACTAGTCCAGTACAGTGACCTCATTTAGCCTATACCTGATGGTGTCTCTCACTACCTTGTGAAGATCTCTCTCATTCAGAAGTAACAATTCTGTTAATTTATGTGTTTTGTGAGGGGTCGGGTTCGCCCCCGGGTCTCCCATGTGGAAGACACAAGCATCTACTATTTAGGCCAAGAGGGCATCCTCAGGGTAACACTTGAGTTTACGTGTCTCAGGCATTCATCACAGGAGCGTGATTCCAAATCCCCTTGACTACATTCACCCCCCTTTGACCTCCCCCTCCATGGAAAGACTCGTTTGAGTCAGGGCACCAATGTGACGGGCGGGATTCGAGGCCATGTCTTCCCCAGAGAAGACACAAGTGTCTACTATAAGGCTGAGAGGACATCCTCAAGGTCTGAGGGTGGCACTTGAGTTTACATGTCTCAGGCATGACTAATTCATCACTAACGCATGATTCCAAATCACTTCCGCTACACATTCTTTGTGCCACCTTAATAATGTGTAGAAGATTAGGGGAATATTTCTTGTGTGGGACCAAGGAGTTAGTCTCTTAACTAATCTTTTTAATGAGTAAGGAAGGTAATGTGTGTAAGTCAGTGGTCAGATTCTGCCATCTTGATAAGGAGCACTTCAATATAATTTCTTGCAGAAAGGCCTATATTATATTCTCTACTGACCTACGTGGGCGCTGGGCACTTTCCAGCACACTGCATGAGAGAGGAGAGATGTGTTCAAATGTGCTGAGTTATTTTGGCAAACGGAGAGTGGCAGCACATGGCCTCCTTCGATTTGTGTGCCCAGTGTTCCTGAAACATTACCTCATCCAGAGGGACCATCATGCGGCGTGATGTAACCGATAAAGCAGAGGCATGATGTGTGATAGTGACAGTCACGCTCATCCTCTTTTATTGTTCCAAATGGACTGGAGACTGAATATTTCCAATGGAACAGAGGGAGGAAGTGGTGTGTGTGTGTGTGTGTGTGTGTGTGTGTGTGTGTGTGTGTGTGTGTGTGTGTGTGTGTGTGTGTGTGTGTGTGTGTGTGTGTGTGTGTGTGTGTGTGTGTGTGTGTGTGTGTGTGTGTGTGTGTGTGTGTGTGTGTGTGTGTGTGTGTGTGTGTGTGTGTGTGTGTCTTCGTAACAGAGAAGAGAGAGAGACAGTAGAGTGTGATAGAGAGACTTTATTGGAAAAACAGAGAAGGATCTGGAGCTGGCGTTGAAGAGAGCAGGTGGAATAGCCAGGCCTGTGTTGGTTGTTATGTGGGTGTTGCAGGGGGCTGCTGAAGGGTCACACTGTAGTCATGCCTGGATGACTCATGGTGCAGTATCTGTCTATCTGCCATTCTGGTCAAGTGTGCAAGTCTGCCTCTCCAAGTAGTGTTGTATTTCCTTAGGGTTACTGAGTTGAGCATCACCCTCAGGGTTTCTGTTTTGAACCCACTTATGCGCTATGCAACTTCTTTTTTCCATTTTGTGTTTTTTGTGTTTTTTGTTCTTTTTTACGGAAATACAGCCACAAAGGATGCAGTCACTTTAGTACACCCTAAGGTCAATGTAGACAAGATTAAGCAAGGTTTGTTCTGTGTTTTTTTTTTTTTTCATTCAAAAGCTGAACGCTGTTGACTGTTCAGATCCAGATGTGGATACTCATACACTCACTGTGGATGCGATGCTCAGTCAATGAGATGATGAAGCTTTTGGTAGGAAATTAAAAGCGATCACCTATTTCCTGGAATATTCAGTTTGTTATGAAATCACAATGTTCTCTGTGGCTTTTTGTTATTGACTATATTCTCTGTAGAGAACACTGAGTAATACAGATATTAGGTTGATAGTGCTGAGCTGTTCCATGTGTGACGAGCACATGCTTCTAAATCATCCGAGACTGCCCATTATCAAAAGCATCTGCATCACATGAGACTCAAAGATGGGCTGTATGAACGACTACCTTTGTGCTTATATGACCTTCCATAGTTCACTATTGTGGTAATGGATATCATGTTGTTATGACTATGATTACTTTTACATTGGGAATTATTATGGTAATTATAACTGTAACATCATACCATGTAGTAGTTTAAGCACTTAATAAATGAGATTTTCAGCATTTGTAATGTTTACATCTTTGTAATTGTGGTACTAGTAGTAGTTCTAGAACTATCTCCCTGAAGCGGTTTAATGCAAGACATTTCAACCACAGTCATTCCTGGTGTGTCTTCTTTATCTCTCTGATTGTGGTCTGAATCTTGAACATTCACTTACATTGCATTGATGTTGATGACAGCTTTGCACAAATATCATAGTTATGTGCCTGTATCCCAAATTAAGATTATTCTCTGTTTGAGGAAGCATGCAACTACTGTCCTGTTGTAAATGTAGGGCAAGGCAACAGTATCTATTGCAGTTAAACATGTTAACCAACTTGTTCAGCAGCTTTAGAACAGTAAGCATGTTGTTCATGCCCAGCAGATTAGTTAAGACTGTTCCCACAATTTCAGACAAATAGATGGTGCTTTAAAAGCATGGCCGGTATGGTCTCTCAGAAGATTAATGGTGAGAGAAGTACAACCTATGAGCTCTATTTGACCTAGGTCCCATTAGAGCTTTCTCAACCGGTAGCGTCCTTAACATTGATGTGTTTGTAGTCTGGAGTTCAGATTGTGTCAAAGCTTTGTGATTGATAAGCAAAAACAGACCTCTGTTTTCAAGTGTTGCAAAGATGGTTTTGTCATGGAATGTTTCTGCCAGTCTTTGAAACATCTACCTTTACTTGGAGAATACCGCTGTGGAGAGTAGGCTACTAGTGCAATACTGAAGATCATGTTGTCAAACCCTGAACCTTTCATGATAATTAATGTAAGCCAATCTTCACATTATTGTGACATTTCATGAAATACTGAAGAAGCTTAATCAAAATCAAATCCCTGCCATTTTGTGTCGTGTGGGGAACTGGTGTGGTCATTAAGGGTATTTGTTTGTATTCAGAAAGATCCTCCCTTGGGTATCTTGAGTTTGATTGTGTATGAGGAAATGGAACATTGCTTTGTCTTTGAATGCTTCCTGTCAATGTTCAGGGCTTGAGTATGGGAGTCCCAGCCGTGCAGCCAATGCTGTCCCTCCCATAACATCTTGTTGATGGCATGCTGCAGAGGACAAACTCAGATGTGATGTAGTGCTGTAATGCAGTAGGTCTTTTTCAGGGATACCTCAGGTCTCCAAGGCTCTGTTTGCCAGCAGTTGGAATGTGACTTTCTTCAAATTGAGCATTGGGATTAATATAAATTGTTTTCCATTATTATTTATTTTAAGTTGAATTCAAGTGGGGCTCAGCCTGAGAGAGATGAAAAGATCTTAAGGTTGAGGTAAGAGATGAAAAGAAGATAAGGGTTGATCCTTGCTGGAGTTTAGTGGATCCCATTGGCTGTGTTTTCACTGGGATGGCTTCTGAGACTGGTTAACCCGGGGCACACAGAGCTGTGGGAATGTTGTGGGTGTTCCCAGCAGGCTGGAACTCAAAGGAGCTGGAGCAGTAACCTGTACTTTGATCCTCGTCCTAGTGTCTGTAGAACCTCTCAGAGGATGTGTTTTTTATTTCCAACAGCCCAACAAACTATTTCTTTTCTAATAGGTCCAAAGGACATGATTGTTTCATATCTTTTAGAATGTGTCCATGCAGGCCCACAGCTGTGTAAAATGTCATTACATAGTGTTTACACTGTTCACATTCAACACCTTAGAATGTCTTTCCCACTGTTCAGTTCATGTCCTGCCACTCAAAACATAACTTTTCTGATCAAATGTAGGGCCTGAGAGTCAATGCACAGTTGTACACTCACCGGCCACTTTATTAGGTTCAACTGCTCGTTAACGCAAATATCTAATGGTGTGGGGGATATTTTCTTGGCACACTTTGGGCCCCTTAGTACCAATTGAGCATCGTTTAAATGCCACAGCCTACCTGAGTATTGTTGCTGACCATATCCATCCCTTTATGACCACAGTATACCCATCTTCTGATGGCTACTTCCAGCAGGATAACGTGCCATGTCACAAAGCTCACATCAACTGGTACTGGTTTCTTGAACATTACAATGAGTTCACTGTACTTCAGTGGCCTCCACAGTCACCAGATCTCAATCCAATAGAGCACCTTTGGGATGTGGTGGAACGGGAGATTCGCATCATGGATGTGCAGCCGACAAATCTGCAGCAATGATGCTATCATGTCAATATGGGCCAAAATCTCTGAGGAATGTTTCTAGCACCTTGTTGAATCTATGCCACAAAGAATTAAGGCAGTTCTGAAGGCAAAAGGGGTCCAACCCGGTACTAGCAAGGTGTACCTAATAAAGTGAATGTATATGTTAGATATATTTTATAACATATTTTCTGTGTTGTGAATGGAAACAAGATGTAAAAAAAAGACCAGATGTAGTATCTGAACATTATTTTTCGATGAGTAACAGCAGGAGCTGTAAGACCAGGACTAAAAATAACATATAGTACATTCAGCACATTTACTCCTTTTTTGCGAGGAAGTGAGATTTTTCATGTAAGACCACAAAGTCCATTGTTGCAATACTCTGAAGAGAAAGCCTCAAAGTTCCTTTTATTGCCTACTGTTACTGTTTGGCTGTCTTTAATTTTAATTGACACTCTCTAGTTTTAGTTTACTCTCCCTTAAAGAGACCTGTCACTTTAAAACACTGATATAGTATCCTAGGACTGTTACAGTGAAGATGAGAGCGCAGTTTTAAATAGGGCGGCCAGCCTCTTCGATGCTATCTTTGGCACGAGCCGTCAGACCCTGGGGGCTGCGAATCATCATTGTGTATCAAAGTATACTCATCATAGCACACAAAGTAATATCTGGACAGTCTCGGCAGTCCCACCAACATCACATACCATGGGCCAAATTCACTCTAACAACGTTTCCAAGAAATGAGGGTGTGCTTTGGCTTTTCCTTTGACTTGGCCTTCAATGGCCTTTTGGGAAGAGGTGGATCTAAGAATGACTAATGATGACTGACGGGGAAAGTTCTCAGGTCACTTTGAGTGCACTGTACATTCTACTGAGACTAAGCAAACTGCCCACAGAAATTGGGTGTTTGAAATACATGTGTCCAAGGACTAGTTTAAGGGCTGCTTTAAGGACTGCTTTAAGGGCTGCTTTAAGGGAATGTGTGCCTTGGCCTGCAACTTGTTAAGTGCTCTATGGTAATGAAGCTGTCCAAGCGCTATACAAATAAATAGTTCAATCAGGCTGTTTATCTCTTTGTGTCAGAATGACTAAACAGGTTTTAAGCCAAGTGCTTTGGTTTAGGCATATTTATGGCCTGATCCTGTAATTTTGTTTTCTTTGCAGTTAGTCTGCCCTCCTGTTCTTGTCTTCTACTTCTGCTACCCTGCAGATCCATGCCAACACTGCACCAGGGAAGATGATGTAAAGCCTTGTAGTGAAGCCACCCAGTTGATCACGCATAGCACTTGAGAAGCCATGTTCTTCATCGGGCTGGAAGCACGGCAGTGAAGCACATTATAGGCTCTGCTGGGAACACAAGCACGTTGAACAACGATGCAAAAATAAATCAATTGATGGAGGCTGGTAGGTTTTTACGCCCAGATCCAGATTGAGTTTGATTCTACTGGAGTGGTTTACTGATGTAGATTTATCACTCACACTTAAACCTGATTGGTGATGATTTATTTGGATTGTCTCACAATTTAGAGAACTCTGGGATGGATATCCCCCTTCTGTACCCTGTTTGAACTGAGGGAAAAACACTGAGCTCATCTCCGTGGAGGAGTCTGTGTTTTCCTCAGGCGAATCTATGGAGTGATAAGGCCTCCCCTACATCAGGCCTTGGGATGTCCCAGGGGGTCTGCCCCAGCCCTCCCAGCCTTCCTGTGCCTGTGTATGGGAGTTTCCACTGCTCTCTCTGCACAGCTGGCTGTTGCATGGCTGCCATTCCCCTCTCCCTGACCCCTCATTCCTGATTCCCAGCCTCACCTTTGAGGGTCCCCCTAGGTCAGATCATATGGAACCTAAGATTACTGAATAATAAATACAGGTGAGAGACTCATCTGAAACAGTTGTATTAAAGTTGATGTGAGTGGGAGAGATTCAAGGGCACTGGGGAACTAAGAGAATCACCAAATGAGACTTATTTTTTATCACTAAAACAGATATGATCCACCTTTATTGGTCCTCTCTTGCTTCTTTAATATGGTGCACATATGAAATACTGAGTGATATCAAAGACAGACATAGAGGCTAGTCCATTTTGACATTGTTACTGTTATGTTTTTATCTTTATTTTGATAGTCCTCTCATGTGAACTCAGCAATCGCAAATGGGCTGGTAGACCAAGGAAGACATCCACAGTGGATGGCCGAAGAATGCTCACCATAATAATGAAAAACCCTTTCCGGGAGGTAGGCGTCAATTTGTCAGAGACTACCATCCGCAGAATATGTCACAAACTACAGACGCTTCACTGCAAGGTGCAAACCACTAGTTAACCACTGCTAAAAAGTATTTAAAAAGCCTGCAGAGGTCTGGAAAAACGTCTTGTGGACAGATACGATGAATATTATCATGTACCAGAGTGATTGCAAGAGGAAAGTTTGGAGAACAATGGATCTGCCCAAGGGTTACAGCATACCACCTCATTTGTAAAACATGGTGCCTGGATGAATTGGAGTCTAGTTTTTCAGGGGCTCAGAGCCCCTCGGACAGATAAGCACAAAGAGGACAACACAAGATTAGAGGCTGTTGCAAACTGAAAAACGGATACATTAAAGAGGAGAGAATCAGCATAAATCAGGTGGCCTGAGGCCCCCGGCACATCTAAGAGACATCTCAAATCCATCTAAAGGACAAGGCCAGCGCTCGCTTACACCGCGTCCACTCTGTCACAGGCCGGCCCGCCAGAGGGACATCGGGGGGTAGAGCCTGCATGAGCCTAAGATGCCCAGAGCCAGCACCATGACCATCCCAGCCCGCACAGTACTGGGTCATATGCCTGCCCTGGGAGGGCCTACAGCAGAGGCCCCAGCCAACCCAAGCCGCAAGAGCCCACCCACCACTGAACGGGAAGAAGGACCCGAGATCGACCCAGGCAGCAGATGACAAGAAGCATCTTGTCAGCTCAAGTGGAGGCAAATGCCTCCAAATTCATTGGATGGTGCTTTATCATACAGTAAGACAATGACCCAAAACATACTGCCATAGCAACTAGGGAGTTTTTCAGAGCCAAAAAGTGGAAAGGTTTTGACTGGTCAAGTCAATCTACAGATTTAAATTCAATTGAATATGCATTTATTTAATTTCCTGATGATGATTTTTAGGCAAAAACAAACAACAACTGAAGATGGCTGCAGTACAGGCCTGGCACAGCATCACCAGAAAAGATACGTCTGGTGGGGTCAATCGCAGACTTCAGGCAGTTATTGCATGCAAAGATTTGTCGACCAAATACTAAACGTGAGTGCTTAATTTGGACATTTGATAAATCTGCCCCATTACCTGAAAACGGGGGACGATGCATAAAAAGTGGTGTAAGTTCTGAATGGTGAAACTGATATGTACACAAATATCACAAATACCATTAAATACATGCTGAGAATCTCTACTTTAACTTCAGTAATTATTTGATTTCAAATCCAAACTTTTGGAGTGTAGAGCCGAAAGAAAAAAAAAAAAGCTTTATCTGTAGCAGTTACTTTTACTATAGTATAGTTGATAGTACTACTTTTTTTCACACAGTAAATAATGAGTGCACATGATTGAGGTATGAGTGAGCACCTGTCTTTGCACACCGCAGGCAACAGGGCTACACCTTCCCAGACTTAACCACAGGAGGGGAATCACAGCCTCTCTGTGGCTTTAGATTAAGCTTTAATTGTCAGTCTCACTTGTTCCTCGTGTATCCTCTTGTCTCCACAAGTATTTACAATGAGGTGCCAGTAAAAGGGATTTGAACTTTGTAACGTTATTAAAACTACCCTGTTGTTGTGTCTGGGACAGAATTGTTCCCCTCCCAGTACTCCAGAGGGATTGCCAAAAGTGAATAGGTTTGTCCAGCTGCAGCCACCCTGTGGAAGATTGAATGGCTCTACTACACAGCCTAACAACAGTTACTGTGAGTGAGTGTGTGTATATGTATGTGTTTTGTAGATTTGAGATCTGAGATTGTTACTCCACCGCTGAATTTCCGTTCTGCAGTATGAAGACAGGTACTGTAACAGCAGCAGTAGTTGGGTGTGGGGTTCATCTATGGCACATATTGTCGTCTGCCACCATCTCCTGCCTGTTTCTTCTTCTCAGGCAGTATCAGAGCTGTCACAAATGGTCACATCTCCTTTGAAGCCTTCAGCCAATACATGGTCTTATCATGGCAGATATTAGCCCCCAAGAATCTTGTCTGTTGTGGTGGGAATCAAATCAATCATTTATCAGTTATTAGATATGCTATTTGTGGACAAACCTTTTGGTAGAAACTGCCCATGTCCTCTCAGATAGTGAATGTAGGTCCTGTCCATCTGTAAGAATTTTCATCATTTGAGGAAGTAAGTGGGCTCTCCAGGATTGTAGCAAGGCGGACTATGTTTAGTGTGACTCACTCAAACCTCCAAATGTGTGAAAGATAGAAATGTTAATTAACTGTAAAGATCTGACCAATCTGTATGAAGGGATTATGGAGGCTTTTAATCATTTTACACACAGAGACTAATTCCCTTTAGAATAAAAATGAATTACCAAGTAGTTCAAGTTTTAATATATGAATTACATTTTTACTAGTGAAAGCATAGATTAGTGGATTATGAATGTAATTAAATTGACTATTCAGTGTCAATGAGTATGTTCACTGGAAGTGATTTAAGATGATTTACTCTGGTGTATCAACAGGGGCATTGGTCAGAGTGGCAGTTAATATATATGCCATTTAGCTGACACTTTTATCCAAAATGACTTACATTGCAGTGAGTGCATACATTTCACTATATATTGTCCCAGCAGGAATCAAACCTACAACCTAAGCGTTGTTAACGCCATGCTCTACCAACTGAGCCACAGAGGACCACAGTTGATCTGTCACCTCAGCAGACAGAGGGTGTGGGTTCCACCCAGGCCAGTTTATCAGCAGTTGACCTCATTGGCTTTTATTAGAGATCAGAGGCTGATTTGGACAGCTCCCATTCTCTCCTCTCCCTGAATCCATGCTTAATCTAGTTAATTCCCTTTGTCCCCATGCAACAGGCCACGGTTCGTCTGTTCCCCTCAATAGAGACAACAGCTTTGATTTCACAGTGCATTGAGATCTCACATTCTGCCTGCTCTGGAGTGCCAGAGGGGGCGACAGGGTGGAGGGAGTGGGGGCTGGTGTTCTCTGTGTGGTATGTGAAGAAGAGGGATGTCTCATAGCCAGTGATGGGATGAAAGGGTGTGTGTGTGTGTGTGTGTGTGTGTGTGTGTGTGTGTGTGTGTGTGTGTGTGTCTTCGTAACAGAGAAGAGAGAGAGACAGTAAAGTGTGATAGAGAGACTTTATTGGAAAAACAGAGAAGGATCTGGAACTGGCGTTGAAGAGAGCAGGTGGAATAGCCAGGCCTGTGTTGGTTGTTATGTGGGTGTTGCAGGGGTTGTGTGTGTGTGTGTGTGTGGTTTCCGTGGCTGTGCAGGGCGGACATGTAGAAGACTCCCAGACAGTAGTGTGTTTCCTGCCACCATTTGGACGTCTCCTGCTCCTCTGCTCTGCACTTCCTTCCAGCAGTTCTTAAATAAGCATTAATCTGACCTTTCTATGCTGGTGGTCTCCCAGGGAGGATGTGAGATGATAGAGTTGGGGTCCCTTTGTGAAGTATTTTTACTCTGGTTGGTCAGATTGTTTCATCAGGAAATTAAGTAAAGTCCAGTGAGTTATATGGTGCTGACAGCCTACGTCAGTTTTAGAATACACTTCATAACAAGACCCTCTGTCTCGGATACAGCTGGATTTTCTCAGCATGGACTCTACAGTACCATTATGGGGTTAACTTGTGCCTCACAGAAAGTAATTAGCTAAACAGAGAATTTGCTGATGCTGCCGTTTCAATCGATAAAGAATGAATCCTTCAGCCTGGTTTTCCCTCTCATGTTGAGGAGTTGGATCAGTTGCTTCACAATGACCCTCCTTCAGCCTGATGCAGATTGCACAATGCAGCCTTTTGTAGGCCTGATTCAGGCTGATATCATGCTGGAAACTATTTAGATGAGGATCACATGTTGTTCGGGCATGCTGCTGCTGAGAGTCCCGTCTTAGCTCTCTTAACAGGAAAGCGTCTGACTTCCGACAGACAATAAGGCGCTTGTTTGCAGTTTGGGGATGCATCTGGGAGCCACTCTACGGGGGATAGTGGAGAGAGATGGTTTGTTTCCCTTTGTTTTCTAAAGCTGTGTCTCTCTAGAGGCAGTAAATCCATACAGACACTGTGTCAAACTGTGAGAGGTCAAGAGGTCAAACACTCACACTAAAATCCTGCCTCAAAGTCAAATGCTAATGTTATTGATCGTCTGATTATGGTAAGTGATTTCTTTGAAATTGGCATGGCTCAACCATAATTTCCCCCCTCTTGTTGGCCTGTTTGACAGCCTGGTTTGCATTTGTGAATCAGGAAATTAAACTATTATCATATTTCACTTGTCATGACTTTTGACTACATTTTAGGATATGTATACTATACACATGTTCAATATTTACTGTGATTTTTTACTGTGTTGTCATGCATTTTTCATTCAGATTTTTGCATTTTGAATAACACCATGAAGTATGTCATAATTATTAAGAAGTATTTAATCTAGGTTTATTTATCAGAAAATTATAATAATCTATATAATATAATATTAAATCTCTTGTATTGAACTATGTATTGATACACACCTCACCTGTGTTGTTAACCCTTGACCCAGTTCTCTGCTGCCCTCTAAGATGAGGTCATGTCCTTGTGAGTGTTATACTCATGTTGAGTTTGTTATCTCCACTCCGTACTCTGCTCTTATAGATCCAGAGCATTTCTAGCCATCCTTTGTGTGGTCTGTGCAACCATATCCACAAAGTGCCCATATGAAGTCCCCCAGGCTTTAGAGGGCAGTTGGGTGGGCAACAGAGGGGCCCCTGGGTGGGTCTCTACTCCCACTCTCTCCCACAGGGTAGACTGCTGGAGGAAGATAAAGCTAGTCTCCATAGGAGAAACCACAGCTAGACTCTGGTCTGATAGTAGAGGGTCTCAGGGACACCAGCCCAGAATAAAACAACCTCTCTATTCACACATTCCAAAGTTGAAGAGATTGCATCGCTGTGTGTGTGCCCCCAGAGAAGCACCTGATTTAACTATGGTTCGTACAGTACCTACATCAGAAGATATTTTATTATATTAAATCTTTATGTTTGCTGGTTCGAGCATATAAGGTACCTAGCCCAGGGAATTTCTAGAGTGTGCTTCCTTTAGATTAGATGTCCAAACCCTGGCCTGGACCCAGAGAAGATATAGATTTATTGTGAGGATAGTTTTTCCATCAGAGTGGAGATGCGCACTAACCATTTCAAGTGCTGTGGGTTCAGAGCTGAGAGGGGCACATTAGCAGTGCTGTGGGTTCAGAGCTGAGAGGGGCACATTAGCAGTGCTGTGGGTTCAGAGCTGAGAGGGGCACATTAAGCAGTGCTGTGCAAAGAGGCAGTACAGTCAGCCAGTGGAATGGGCCAAGTTGATCTCCCTTTGTGTGTTTTTCCAATGGGAAATACACAGTGAATAATTCATTCACTGTAATAATACAAGTATAGAATGGCTAAATAATTAATCTTTTGAATTATCCACTCTTGCAATAAGGAAAAATGAAATAAACTCTTAGCCTAGCAGAGCATACTTGCCCTAGACTGAAATGATTCTGTTTATAGACAAGTTCAAAGCAATTCTGTTTCCTTTCTAGATATGCATCAGCATAAAGCCCATCTCACCATTCTCTCATATTGATTCCCTGAAGCAGCTGTAACAGGAGCACACAATGCTGTTTTTTCAATTGATTTACTAGGAATGTTGCCTGCTATACAGACATTTATACTGTATGTACCTTTTATTGAAATGCTCCCACAGTGAGTTATACTGGGTATATGAAGCATTAACCGTCATTCAGTATATTCCTCTGAGATCTATGATATTGTTCATGATATGCTGTGGCCTTCAGTTTCATACAGCAGTACATTGGCCATTGAGATCTATAAATAGACATTATGCACAGAGTGCACAGTCGGAAACCCATTTATGCCCTCACAGACTATTCATACCTCTGGCACTGATGTAATTAAACAAACAGTGTTCTGACAGTAGCTGATGTTGGCTGTGCCTATGCAGCACTTTCACACTTGCTCCGGATTGAAACCACTCTGCTACTGTCCACCACTTTGAAGTGTTGACTTTGCACTATAAAGTCCCTCTGTATGCTGATAAGAGGAACTGAGCAAACATGGGGAATAGCATGAGCTTCTCCAGCCTCCCAGACCAGACCAGCCTCTAGACGCTGCCAGCCCCGCCAGCCTTGTCATCCTGCCAGCCCTGCCCTCCCCAGCCATGACACTCGATCCCAGGGTCAGCTGCAGAGGGTATTCCTGTTGTGTGTGTTTGTTTTTTAATGTCAGACAGGCTAGTTTGGGGTGACAGCTTGTCACATGTCACTGTGTCAGTTTGATGCAGCTGCATGGAGAATGGTAATGGTTCACAGTGGCTGAGGCCTCCCCTGGCCTGCAGCTACGATATGTGGAGTATTTCCTTCTATGTAAGAGGAGCATACTGCCAGGCCATACGCCCAGACTGGAGAGGAACCAGAGCTGGACCCTCCTTCCTTTTCCCCTTAAAACCCTGCTGAAAAATCATTGTCATCACCACGCCATGTGCGTTAACACCACATGTTAGAGTCACACTGCTCTGTTAGTCATCAGACAGACACAGAGAGAGAGAGAGAGAGAGATGAGTGGTGCTACACCCTTGGGTACGTTACAGAGACAATTAACTCTGCATCCAACTCCGCTTCTACGATCAGCTTCGTCACCTGGTGTTGCTGACTCTCCTCCAACTCGATGTGTTTATTTTTAGTCCCTTAATCTGTTTCTGCTTCAGAAGTCACCCACGGCACCCAAACTAAGCAACAGCAGCTTTGCAGGTTTTGTCAGCTTCTTAATTGGTCTTGGCTGGAAGTGTGGTGTGCTGTGCTATATAAAGATCAAAAGCACTATTCTGCAATTAATGCACAGATGGTATGAGTTACACAACTAAGGCACTGTTATGAAATGCAATTGATTTACTTCTCCTATCTAGGTCGATTGCCAGATCAGATGCTTTTGGAAAATTGCTTAGCACATTTCCCCTCCATACACTTGCTGATGAGGTATTGTAATGTTCCTTGGGTTTGTCAATATGAATGCAAAGTGAGAGTTATTGTGAAAAACCTGGTTTAGAGGTTTACGGTACATGTGGTTAATTATCAGATTGTGACATTCAGCTTCTATATCGACCAGAGAAAGGGGTAAAACCCTTAATGCCTTTTTTAAGAACTCAGAATGGAGTTCCTGTTCTCCGCTCATATTCGGAAGGGGTTTACACTCACATCCATTCTACTACTGTACCATCGAGAGTTATTTGAGAGAGAAATAGATCGTTTGGATAAGAGAGTGAACTGCTGAATAGCATATTTTCCCTTCATTGTTTCTTTTGTCAGGCTTTGCTGCCAACATGGCGTGAGGCTGCAGTTATAATGGATAGAAGCATTGTGTTTAGTGACTCCTCCATTAGTCAAGGTCACTGTTATGAGGAGAATCGTTTCATGTATGTCCAGTTTTACTATGGTGCATTGAATAGGGAACTGTATATCTTCTAGGTTTGAATAGCATGTGTTGACCCATGCATAGTCTCCATAGAGGCAAGATTAAGCGAGAGAAAGACATTCTGAAATGTAGTAGAGATTCCCTGGAGAAAGAGAGAGGGAGAGAGGGGAACAGGACCCCAAAGCCAGGAAGTGCTGTTCTCAGGAAGGAAGTGTCCAGCCTTCTCAGTCCACAAATTAATGAGGTCATCCATCATGGCGCCTGCCCCTGCACTCCAGCCTACCGCCGCCCACCCTCCTCAGTCCTGCCCCAGAGCCCTTCTGAGCCAGCCAGCGCCGAGACTCTGTCACCCCCAATGAGACAGAGCCATGTCCTCCACTCACAGGGCCTGAATGAAATCTATGGGTCTGTACAGCAGCACATAGCAGAGCACACACAGTTCCAGGACACCACCCAGGCAGTGTCCATACTGGTTAGATTTGATGTGGTTTCCTGCACTGCACTGTAGTTGCAGTTTGCTTTTCAGCCTGAGATCTCATGGAATGTTGGAATGGAATGTTCAAATGACAGAATGTGATTAGAAATGTAGGTTATGTCCCTGGATGGAGGGCTTTGGAAACCTACTGTACAAGAGCATTGCAGAAATGTACAATTTATTAGAAACTTCAAAACTAATGAGGCAACTTTAGTCCTGTACACATTGTGGTACACATGTGCCGTGTATGGATCAGTGTGCCTTTCTTTGAATTTGTTTTAAATTATTGATTTTGCACTGTACTGTAATAGTGTGTATATTCTGAGGATGTTATTAATACTGCAGCTTTAAGATATAAGATGATAATTGTCCACTAAACTTTTGTTTCTGCTCAGAAGCCATCAGAGGTAGGCTATATTTATATATTGTGGAGAATGTGAAACAGGATGTGTCAATTAAGGAAATGCTGCTCTGTGTGTTTCTATTTACATGTGTTGTGACATAGCAGTAGGAGAAATGGGTCCTGTTGAAAAGTACACAATGAAGGACTAAAAAAGCCCCACCCTGGCCTACCCAAGCCCTTTCACACATGCAGCCGAGGCAGTCCAGGAGAGCAGTCAGAGATGCAGCAGTCAAGTCCTCACCACTGTTTGACTTCAAGCCTTACCTGTTACAGCTGTGCCTCCATTGTCACATCTCAGTGACTTTCTATGCATGACTGGCGCCCATTTACCAAGTCATTATATTAATAGATGGCCTGTAAACTTCATTGAGCAATAGTATGCAGCAGCACATCACACAGCACAATAGACCACAGCTCCCCGGAGAGCACTGTGGTTAAGCCTGTCAGCGTGTCAACGTAATACCTGAATGCCTGCTGGACATCTCCAGCCCTGCATCTGGAGAGGCCTGAGCCTGTCCTGTATGTTTTGTCTTCCTGTCTGTCTTCTCCCAGCTAATGGAGAGAAATGGCCTTGTGGAGCAAGAGCAGCTCCACAATGAAAAAATTGGGCAATTGGGCTGTAAATGCATCTCATGGTAGGAAGTGTTAGTTTCGCACACATAGCATTAGTCTGAAGTAAAGAGATGGCAGGAAGCTAATCTTGCATTGCGCAGTGCAAGGATGGGAGTGGGTGTTTTCTTTCTTCAGATCCGAATCTGGAAGTCAAAACAAGTCTCTTGAAGGACTGAGGTTAAATCATGTTAGCCTAAAGAATGCTGCTTCAAAATCAAGACAGAGTAATCATTGTAAGAAACCTACTGCTATCTCATGGCATGAAATTGTTGCCACGCAACAGTCACACCACAACATTTCAAGCAGAAAAGTATGACATTCTCTACCTTAAGGTATGTCACGTATGCATTGGTTAAACTGTCCATCAGATCCAAGGATGTACTATTGCCACTGAAGTTAACATGGCTGTGGTATCAAATACAAGTCTGAGCCACTTTGTAGGAGATGTTTTTTTAAAAAAAAATTATCCTTGAACCTGTGAAAAGAAAACATACAAGGAGTAAAGGAAATGATAATCCGAAATCCTTGGATACTGGCCAAGCATAGAATTCAATCAACTCTGTCGTCCTCAAGGATATCTCCTCTGCTCAAGGACCTCTTAATAATGTCCACTGTGTCTCAGACCAAGACTGACCTTGAATTCTAGGCCATTGATATAGGACTTCTATACTTCTATACTGTAATTATCCTGGTGAGGGGAGATGACTGTCATTTGAAACACTCCCAGATAGAGTAGCCTGGTCACTGCTATAACCATACCTGTGTCCATGCTTGCTGTGGAGTCCTATCCAGCTGCCCTCCTCCACAGACACAAGTCTCAGACCTCCGCTAAGTCAGCTGCCATGTTGACTTTGGAGGAGGACAAGAGACGGGCTTCCAAAGCACATGACTGTCTGTCCAAGGTTGGAGATTTTCCTTGGTCTCAGTGTGATGTGAAGCATGCCAGAAAATGTCAGCTACCCTCTCTTTGTTCATAAACATGGGTTGCATTGAAGGACTTTGGCAGCAGAGAGTATACATAGAGAGGTACTGTAGGGACAGCCAGGCCGATGCACAGAGAGCAGCTCAGAGAGCCTGTTGAGGGTGTGAATGCCTGTCGAGAACCAGGCAACAGCAGGAGTTCAGTGGGTTGGCAATTAGGGAAAATGTGGGCATAATCCGAAGCGCATGAGCCCCCAGCCCTCTCGAATACAAACCCAGAGGGCACTGGAGCATAGACTCAAGCACAGACAGAGGAAGAGGCCGAGTTCAAAAACCGGCAGCTACAGCTCTGGCTCCAGGGTCGAGAATCAAATGACGCTGAGTGTGGAAGAAAATTAGGCTCCCGTTTTTCGATACAATCTGCAGACCTAGGGCTAATGCTCTTCCTGCCTTGGATCACTGAGCATTAAGAACCCTGGAGTTTGACTTAATAGCAAAAGTAATCAAATAATGTGGAGCCGTGGCCCCTGGGCCATAGAGTGTGGTTCCGGTGTTAATGTTGCAGTGGGCGGTTTGTACAAGCTGGAAGACTGCGGACAGGTTCACATTCCCCCTCCAACAGGCGTTGCTAGCTGGTCCAACAGAGCTGAGGAGGACCTGATGACTCATCTCAGAAAGAGACTAGGGAGACTGTTGCTAGTCCTTATACCCCCTGGAGTGGAAAACTAAGAGTGAAGACAAGTGCTGCCACTAAAAGTCGGGGCTGAAGTGGAGCGGAGTGAATGTGCTATGAAATGTGTCACCATGTGAGACTCTCTCTGACCATCTCCCTCTGCATAGATGCATAAGCCAGGCTGTGAGTTAAGGAGGGCACTCTCTCTCCCCCTCTCACTAGGCCCTCACACCCTAGACCCGCCTGCTTTGTTCCTGTCTGCCCTGCTAATCCTGGGCAGTCATCACAGTCCAGACAGACAAAAAGGCTGGGGAGGCTAGGCAGCATTCCACAGCAGAGCCCCCTCTGTGCAATGGGGCAGAACCTCTCAGCATGGCACAGATGACGTGACTGCACTGCTCTGCCTTTGCAGCCTCTGAAGGCCCAAAGTAGCTAGCTGCACTACACTCTACACTACAGGCTTATGCCTCTGCTGTCTACGCCGTCCTCTACACCTTCCCACAATTTTCTCATATCATAAGCGCCAGGACATGACTGACTACATTGATGTCCTGCTGTGAACTGGTGGATTGTGAAATCAGATGTCGACGATCCCGTGGCTGGGTTGGTGCTGAATGTTGTCACAGTGCGGTTGACCTCTCCCTTCGACACTGCCTACGGCATGGGGGTTTCACTTCTGCCTCCACTGACCTCCATTGTCAGCCAGGGTGGCTCGGTGGCAGGATTTATGTTTCATGTGAATGCTCCCATCATCACTTGTGCTAAAACAGGAGCCTGCAGTGTGTTAAAATCAACGCAAAGCAGATGTGCTTGTAGCCATGGTCTTTACCAAGGACCTGAAGCTGTAACCAGAGAAGTGAATGTGTGACCCTGGGTGACTGCTGCTGCGCTTCGCGTCTCTGATGAAGCTGGAAGAACACAGGCCCATGAGGCCCTCCTCTTCACAAGCATTACAGCCAAATGAGAATTTGTGAGAGACCAATAACATGTGACAGAGGGTGTGAAGGGTTTATTCACATTCACGCGGTTTTTATAATAGCTTTTCGGTGAGGAACCACCCTGTGAGTCGCTGTGAAAGGCAGCCATTCATTGACATGAATATTTCGGACAGAGTGAGAGATGTGTTCCAATTTTCCTATGATGCTCTTTACCAGGAGAATGTCGCAGAGCGCTCTGAGAGTGCCACCAAGGCGTTTCAAGCACACTGTAAAGTACACAGTATAATTTTAGATTTCATTGGCAGAGTGTAAGCAGCAATGAAGAAAATGACAGGATATTACGAAGCAGACACATAGAACCAAGATTGTGTGAGTTTAAGGGACTCGCAAACTGAAATGAAGTCTTGACGATAATGAAGCTCCACTGACAGTAACAGTGATGGTTTTACTGCTGTGGTCTTGGAGCTGTTTCATGGGAATGCACAGGGAGAAGACAGTCATTTCAGCCCTCCCACAGATGCCTGGTAGGGGATAGAAAAACAGCAACATATTATGACAAAGTGGGATTAAATTCGATTTAATCTCTGGCATTTAAGGATTAAACCTTAGACTATAAACTTTCCCACTCTCACAGCAGAAAATATTTATTGCTTTGTTAAATGGTTCCGTGTGCTTTCTGGATAAGAGTAAGCAGCTGTGGTCTGGTCTCTATTTCCATTTGGCGCTTTCCCCTTTTGTAACTGGTTTTATAATAGCACAGACCCTGCCTTAGATTGGATAATTATAGGGGCATTAGCACCCTCTTGTGTAACTGTTGTGCAACACATGCCATTATCGTGATGCTCAAGCTATCATTTACAAATTGTACATTTGAATGTTGATTAGGCTTTGAAATGAAATTCCTGAGGGGGAAAAGCTGGTATGTAATTACACATGTTAGATGGGTTCATTAGCCTTGCTATAACTATTCCAAAATTCTCCCTCTCTACCCCCCCCACCCTTTCTTCCTTCCTTCTTCTCACTCTACCTCTCTATCTATCTATCTATCTATCTATCTACCTATCTATCTATCTATCTATCTATCTATCTATCTATCTATCTATCTATCTATCTATCTATCTATCTCCCTGTGTAGCTGGCAGGCGTGGGGCGGGGTAGGGAGCATGGCTGAACCACGCCGTGAGAGCACCAGCAGCCTGCAGAGGAAGAAGCCTCCATGGCTCAAACTGGACATTCCCATGGCTCAGGTGTCACTGGACGAGCCGCCCACCTTCATTCAGGTACAACACTGCCTCTGTCCCTTTCTCTGCCTTTTCTTCCCTCTATGACTACTTCTGTCAATATAGTTGTCATGTTGTGTCTTTCTCTCTGTTTCTCTCTGTGGATCCCTGTCCAGCCGGTGAAGCGGCAAGGTTTCCTGCGCAGTATCAGCATGCCAGTGGAGACCTCCCACCTCCAGTCCCCGCAGCGTGACCTCTTTGACCCCCGCCGCCCTGCCCTGCAACGCCAGTCCTCCATCACACAGACCATTAAGAGGTAAAAGGAAAAGTATTGATGCTCTAAGTCTACATTAGAATATTTGAACTTATTAACTCACAGTCACAAGGCTACAACCTGAACTCAGATGACCCCTGTGATTTGGTTGCTGTTAGGAAGTGGACCTCCAAGGATGGAGAAACCCGTCTCATTGTTTGTTATGGTGTTGAGCATGAAAACAACAGTATGTTTTGTCCAACATATGGAAGTCTTGTATGGCTTAATTATGGGCTGCGATGCGTAAGTGATATTAGAGTGGCCTTTTACATTGCAAGGGCAGAGACAATAACAGCCAGGCATGAGATCATGTTGTGTGTCCTACTGCCTAATTGCCCACTTACTGCAGTGGCTGTTTGCATATTGATTTTACCAGAGCTACGTACAATTTAGTAATGGTAGTTGGTCCAGTTGAACTGAGGACAGCGGCTATCTGACAGGACACAGGCATGTGGAGAGGATTGCTTGTGCTGTGATTTTAGTATAGTGCCAAACTGGGGCTGCAGATGGCTTCAATTTATTTCAAACTGGAAAAATGATGTCTGTGATTTTGCGTTTATTCTTCACAATCTGCTTGAATGATTTAAATCTTTTTGTGAGTCACACCCTGTGTTCAACGGCTTGTGTTTGACTGTGTTGTATGATTTTCTCAGTATGCTCACAAGGAAATATGCATGTTCTTGCCCTTAGATTACATTAGATTAGATTAGATTAGATTCAACTTTATTGTCATTGTGCAGAGTACAAGTACAGAGACAACGAAATGCAGTTAGCGTCTAACCAGAAGTGCAAAAAAGCAGAAAAGTGCAGTGTGAACAATATATACAGGTAGTGCAGTATAAGTATAAGTAAAAGTAGTGCAGTATAAGCAGTATATGTATTAACAGTAACATTATAAGCAGAATAAATATAGAATGCAGTATGAACAGTATAAGCAGCATATGAGCTGTATAAGCAGTATATATGTATTAACATTAAAGCAGAGTAAGTAAGCAGAATAAATATGGAATGCAGTATGAACAGTATAAACAGATATGTACAGTATGTACAGATATGTGCAGTGTATTAACAGTAGCATTATAAGATTAGTAAAAACAAATAAGGGTATGTGCATTATGAACAGTATAGACAGATATGTACAGAACAGCAGTAGTATACAGTATAAGAGCAGTGTGTACAAGTGGAGATACAGTATGTACAGTTTATAGGAATATTAAAGGGTAAGAGTTAATTCACTGTACTCACTGTGCTCTACTGAACTTAATGAAGTTTACATAAATTCAGGCAGGACACTTTTTAGTCGAACGGCGCAGCTGTCCGTCAGGTGAACACATTACATGTTCATGGGACAAGGGACGATGGGACGAGTTATGCAACACTCCACCGTGGTTAAACAGTGTACGCTACTGGCTGTGAGAATTATACTTATGGGTCGTCCCACCCATCGCCCCAGCTTCCAATCGCTCGGTCGCTCTGTGTTTAACCTTCCTAGGGGGGGTTTGAGAACTTATCGGCTTCTTGCCTTATATTATTGTATTTTATGTTGCTAAACTTCAGGTGGGGAGCTATACAGAGCGGAGCCCTCCAATTATGCCAAACCTAATGTACTACCATTTCATTAAACAATATTAAACCGACGTAAGTGTCCTGACTGAACTAACATTTTCAGCTTTACTCCTTTTGCACTATGGCTGTATCACTCTCTTGCTGCTGTTTCTTTCCTCACTGCCTGTTCTTTTCTTCTCTCTTTCCTTCTTTTTCCTGCCCTGTCCTCCTCCCACTCCCTGCTTTGCCCGTCCACAGCAGCAGGAGGGTGCACTTTGAGCGGATTAACACGGTGCCCGTTAAGGGCCAGCGTGCTGCTCGCCGCGGCCCCAGGAAGCACCACTCCCTCTCCAGAACCCTGCTCAGGTACTGCAGGAGGAGGGCCCTCACAGGGCCAGGGCCAGGGCCAGCCAGGGTACTGAGGAGGGCTCTACCTGTCTCATTACATCAGCATATCTAACTGTTACTGCAGCAACCCTGGACAGATGGAGCATCTTGTGATGTATGAAATATTGACATAGGTTATACAGTAGCATTGTGTTACCCCCTCTGTTTGCATTCTAGGTTATGTTAGTTCCGCTACTGGCAGGCATCTTAAACATGCACTGCGGTATTAGTGTCAAGTTTCATATTAACTTAGAGGATTATATAACTGCATATTTTAGGAGCAGTGAGCTATGATATCAAGTGTTAAGAGAGATAGCAGCCAGTTAGCTGAAACCTCCAGTTGAATTAACAGTATTTTCCCAGTGAATTGTCTATAGACTAGCCTCTCATGTTTAGTTTGAGATGTGCAGGCGTGATGTTGTTTTCTCACTCTCCCTGGCTCTGACTGGTATGACCATGACTCATCTCATAGACACCAACTGATTCACGCTGGATTAGTCATAACACAGGAGACAAAACCCAGAGCTGCTCTTTTCCTGGAATAAATGAACGCCACCACATTCCTCTGTGGTTGGAGCTGAAGGGAGGCAGCAGTGTTGCCTCAAACTTAATGTCAATGTGTACGTGGGTGAACAACACATTTCCGCAACTGTGTCAAATGCTGCTAGAAGACCATCATTGCTTGTGACTGTATCTGGAAATAATCTGTTCTGATGTATAAGTTTACGCTTTTGCTGTGGTTACTTTGGTCTTGGCAGCCGGTTTGGCGTGGCCTATAGTGGACACAGACTAGACTAGTGTGGCCCATGGAGAGGCGGAGGCAGTCCAGGTGTTCCTGCAAGCTGGGATCTATTTATAGAGCAGCAGAGGTCAGTGAGGCCAGGGCCATACTGAGGACATGCCAGGAGCTGGGACAGCAGCTGGAATGCCAGCCATTCAATCATGTCTCACACAGATACATGGACAGGGTAAACACAGGGGACCAGAGAACAAACTCTCTGTTCACTCAGAATAATCCTTAATAATATGAGAATGAGGTTGAATGTTATCATCCAGGTACACTTGGAGGAATCCAACAAAGTAGGTCAAAACCACTGGCATCTGTTAACATCATGCAGCAGGCACTGAGAGTTGTGTTTAGGCCTCGAGGCAAGTGAACATTCACAAACACGGCTTGTAGCAGGTAATGAGCTAGTTTAGACACAGACAGCTGTGAAATAGTTCCACTTCCTCTTCCTGCCCTGAGGGCTGGGGAAAAACGTATAGCTCTATTACTGATTTACTGCAGGTTTTAAAAGACTGACTTTGTCTTTGTCTTTTTAGCGAGGCACTTTATTTGAAAGTTGATAGTTTGTTGTGATGAGAGTTAATTGATAGATTTAGTTTTTGCTGGGCCACAGGTGACAATTTTTGCATGCCGTAAGAGTGGGGGAAGCAATCAATACATCTTTAGAGTATACAGACGTGTGTCAGCTGGTACTAAATTCACCATGCGTTAAAGGAGCAATGTGTGACAAAAGTAATAAATGATATCAATTAGAACAAGGTACAGCTTTATTATTTATTACTGTGCTGCAAAGGCTGGCCAAGTTACGCACCAGACCCCTGAGAGAATGGTTGGCAGTTGTGTGTGTGTGTGTGTGTGTGTGTGTGTGTGTGTGTGTGTGTGTGTGTGTGTGTGTGTGTGTGTGTGTGTGTGTGTGTGTGTGTGTGTGTGTGTGTGTGTGTGTGTGTGTGTGTGTGTGTGGACTTGAACATGAACATGTCTGGGCTTATTCCCTCTCACTGTGCATAATAGCCTATTACTGGTACAGTCAAGGACAGTTTTCCTTCCCGGGAAGTGTCCCTTATCAGTTTATTGCATGTTTGCTGACCCACTCTTCCAAACAGGGCTTTGAGGAGGGACATCTATCAAGTACAGCTCTGTATCTCTGAAGCCATTTTCTTACCCACTCTGTGCTAGATAGCTGGTGTTGAGCCTCTCTGTGAGGGAAGGGCTGAGGATTATGTGATCAGAGCGAGTCTGTGTGTGTACTGTTGTGTGGGTTTGTGAGATGTCTGCCCCTGGACTGAGTGGACGGTGTTTGTGGTGTCAGGGGTACAGCAGACTGGTTTGGGGTCAGTAAGGACGGCGATGCCACACAGAAATGGCAGAGGAAGAGCCTGCGGCACTGCAGCCTGCGCTATGGGAAGCTGAAGCCCCAGGTGATCAGAGAGATGGACCTGCCCAGCCAAGACAACATCTCCCTGACCAGCACTGAGACCCCACCTCCCCTCTACGTCCCCTCCTCCCAGCATGGCATGCAGAAGGTACAGTATCTCTACAACCACCTTAGAGTTACATGGGTCTTGTCTCTTTGGCCCCCTCTTTATGCGATACATTTCACATTTCAAATAGACCCTAGGTAGCTTGTTTCAACACAAGAAATGCAACTTCTCACTATGTTCCATTTCCATGTGTCTTTAGATTGTGGACCCCTTGGCGAGGGGACGAGCTTTTCGCATGGTGGAGGAGGTGGATGGGTACAGCGTCCCCCAGACTCCCATCACCCCCGGCGCCGCTTCACTTTGTTCCTTCACCAGCTCCCGCTCAGGGCTCAACCGGCTGCCACGGCGACGCAAGAGGGAGTCTGTGGCCAAGATGAGCTTCAGGGCAGCGGCAGCACTGGTCAAGGTGAGCCTGAGTGACTGAACGTTTTACTAAATGAATGAAATCGATCGGACATTAAAAGCTATTGTCAGTGAGAAGCATGTGGGTCGTACAGTAGTTATAGAAATGCAGAGACTGCCATCTGCAGAAGCCCCTTGGGACGGGTTGGTTGATCATATGTACATGCATGTGAGACTAACAGTGTGGTGTTAGCAGATATACCATACTAAACCAAACCATGCTCTACCCATCCAGTGCCACTATGATCAAAAACGCACCCACCTATGCACACATGTACACTTATCCAAATACCCTATACAATAAGTTAGCTCCCTGAAATGAATGAAAAAACATGGTCTGATTAATTGTCATTAAAAGTTCTGTGGTCAGATCATTGTGTTATGGCTCCATCCACACTGTAGTTCAGACGAAGCAGCGTCGCACTAGAATGACGATACCTGACATAAGACAATGCAGGTCAAATATAATAATGATCTGCCTGTCAGCCCCAAGCATTCTAGAATAACATTGTGTTCTTTCAGGGCTTTATTTATTTTCAAAAGGACAAATTCTCTGTCTGCCCTGAGCCATACAGTTTTTAGGGAGACTTCAAAGGGAGACCATGCTGTCTACTGTACAAATGATATGTTTATGACCACAGTTATGGAAGAGCTAAAGATGGTGTTTAAGTGCAGGAGAATGAAGGTATGCACATCATGATCTCCTATTTGTTAACATTTACATATGTTGTGTTATCGCAATGAGACTGCCACCAATCGTTTCTACTGTACATGAGAGAGTATTTGTACATTGTGTGTGTGTCTATATGTACAGCACTGAACAGGTTGCTACATTGTAACCTGCTGTGATAGGTGACAGTTTTGTGTGTGTGTGTGTGTGTGTGTGTGTGTGTGTGTGTGTGTGTGTGTGTGTGTGTGTGTGTGTGTGTGTGTGTGTGTGTGTGTGTGTGTGTGTGTGTGTGTGTGTGTGTGTGTGTGTGTGTGTCAGGGGCGCTCCTTGCGGGACAACACCCTGCGGCGGGCCCAGAGGCGGAGCTTCACCCCTGCCAGCTTCATGGAAGAGGACGTGGTGGACTTCCCTGATGAACTGGACACCTCCTTCTTCGCCAGAGTAAGGACATATTCTACACTGTTGTTATTTCAAACTGATCTTAAGGCTCCATGTTTTCAGAAAATAGCAACAGCATACTCTTGAGGACTCGAACAGAATTGCAGGGGGAATAGTCTCTGTAATTGACTTGAGTTTCTTGTGTTCCCGTCCTCTGTAATCAAGCCTGCCTCTCCAGTGTTGTTCTCAGACCTGTTCTCACCCTGCCTCTTAGGACTGTCTGATGCATGAGGAGTTGTCCACATACGCAGACGAGGTGTTTGAGTCACCATCGGAGGCGGCAATGAAGGAAGCCGAGCCCAGCAGTAAACTGGATGAGACAGAGCTGACGGGCAGTGCTCTGGATAAGAGTGAGCTAGAGAGGAGCCACCTCATGCTGTAAGTCACACTCATAACAAACACACAAGTGTCTCCAGTTACCAAGTAGTGTCCAAGTGTTCATGTACTGTTTATACATTCACTTGCAAAACAGAAGGCTTACATAAAGGGGCAATCTGGGATTGGTACATCCATTTAGGGACTTTTAAATGAATGATGTATAGCCCTTGATTCTTGAAGAATACAGCTTATAAATGCTTCAAGTGTCTTACCTCATCAGAACCCAGAATATAAGATTGTTTTACTCACAACGCACTTCACTAAACAATGTAATTGTAAACAAACACTGTATAGCTTCAAAACATGGTTAAAACGTTCATTTTTCATCTTGTGGATGGTCAGTGCTTGCATCCATAGCTAACGCCCATGAATTTGAAAGTGGTTACATTTCTCCAGTCCCATCCCTCAGCTGTTTACCAAAAAAAAAGAGGTGCTTTGAGAGAACGCTTTGTTATTGTTTGATCCCAGACTGAACCCTTGAAACACACTAACAATTGTTGCTTTTACTGTAGTGGCTTTATTTATTTTTTAATTGAGCTCTCCATCTTTTTGTCTCTCCCTCCCTCCCTCCCTCTGTCTCCTTCTCTCCTCTCCCAGGCCTCTAGAGCGAGGGTGGCGTAAGGCCAAAGAGGGCACTCCAGGCCCACCCAAGGTGCCACTGCGTCAGGAGGTGGTGAGCGTGAATGGCCAGCGGCGGGGTCAGCGCATCGTTGTGCCCGTCAAGAAGCTGTTTGCCCGGGAGAAGAGGCCGTACGGCCTGGGCATGGTGGGCAAGCTCACCAACCGCACCTACCGCAAGCGCATCGACAGCTATGTCAAGAGGCAGATAGAAGACATGGACGACCATAGGTACTGCTTTCCAGACATTCTTCTGCTGTACTACTTAACCCCCTTATTGAAGACCTGAAGACCTGTGATTTATGCACCTATTATTAGGGTGCAGAAGAAAGCACCTCTTGTGTTTTTACTAATATGCCCCCTCTGTCTCCATTAGGCCTTTCTTTACATATTGGATCACTTTTGTCCACTTGCTTATCACTATCCTGGCTGTATGCATCTATGGTATTGCACCCGTGGGGTTCTCCCAGCATGAGACGGTTGATTCTGTGAGTACTGGTTGACTTTATAACATTATCGCACTTAATGGTGTTTCAATGAATTACACATGATGTTAACATTTTGCCATTGTCATTTGATGAACATGAAACACCATCATTTTGTCTCTCCAGGTTCTAAGAAACAAAGGTGTTTATGAAAATGTCAAGTTTGTACAACAAGAGAACTTTTGGATTGGGCCTAGTTCGGTAAGCACTCTCAACTCCATGGTTAAACTCCACCCCCCCCCCCCCCCCCCCCCCCCCAAAAAAAAAAAATGTGTGAATGTGTTTCTCTTCACTGCTGTATTCCACCTGTCTCCATGATTAGGAGGCTCTGATCCACCTGGGGGCCAAATACTCTCCCTGCATGAGGCAGGACCAGCAGGTGCATGATCTGATCCGGGACAAGAGAGCCATCGAGCGCCACTCTGCCTGCTGTGTGAGGAACGACCGCTCCGGATGTCTCCAGACCTCAGAGGACGAGTGTTCGGTGAGTCCCTGAGTGTCTCTCTACCCCAGACCTTCTCTCATAACCTATACCTCACTACCCCTCTAGGCTGAATATGAATAACTGTCTCTCCCTCTGTTTTCTTTGCCCCAGAGTACCTTAGCAGTGTGGGTGAAGTGGCCATGGCATCACAGCACCCCTCAGTTGGAGGGCAAAGACAGACAGTACGGCTCTGTGTGCCACCAGGACCCCAGGTGAGACACACTATGATGCACAAAGAAACCTACTGTCCACTAATGAGACATACTTGTATGTTATGGATGATCAACCCCTCCCTGTCCACCCTAGGATCTGTCTAGAGCCAGCATCAGTATCACCTCACGAATGGCCTGATGACATCACCAAGTGGCCAGTGAGTACCCCATAGATATATTCGAGTGTGATAGATTATCGGAGTGTGAGGTTAAGAGACCTGTCAATCAGGGTGGAATTTCCTCTGGTCTTGTTTGTAGATTTGCACCAGGTACAACACGGGGAACCACACCAACCTGCCTCACATAGACTGTACCATCACAGGCCGGCCCTGCTGCATCGGCACAAAAGGGAGGTGAGAAGAACTGACATACAAAGCTATGTATGCACACGCTCATGCCAGACACACACTCCAACACATACGCCACAGGTAGGAATGGGTCATCTGGTTATGCTGACTGTGGTTTTGCTGTTCCTCAGGTGTGAGATCACATCCAGGGAATATTGTGACTTCATGAAGGGCTACTTTCACGAGGAGGCAACTCTCTGCTCCCAAGTAAGCATCTCTACTTATTCTCTGATGTGCCATAGCCTACTAGGTTTGAGCCAAGTCTCCAATACAGTAGTATGACAGATAGCCCTGGTCCTGACCCGCTTCAAACCCAGCCCTAGCCAGACCAGACCAGACCTAGGGAGGATTAACTTTAACATTAACCTACTTGAAAAGGGGCTGTTAATGAGGTTGGTTGTTTAAGAGAGGAAGAGTCTGCGCTGTGATTAAATAGTCTTTAATCATCATAAAGGGTGCCATGCTATTCTCTACTGTGTGGGCAAATTGCCCTTGCAATAATCTCCTTTTCACTTAGCTACAGCACCCAGAGGAACAAAAGGAACATTATTAGAGTGCCCAGGCTGAGAAGATTGTAGATTTAACAGATAGTGTACATTCTACAATGTGTATGAAATTAAATCAAAATGCTGATGTGTGTGTGTGTGAGAGAGAAAGAGTGTGTACTGTATTTGACTGTCCGTTCGTGAGTTATTCACCACATGTTAGATGGTAAGTGTTTTCACCTTGGCCTCCTCCGTCAGGTGCACTGTATGGATGACGTGTGTGGCCTGCTGCCTTTCCTCAACCCAGAGATCCCAGACCAGTTCTACAGGCTGTGGCTCTCTCTCTTCCTCCACGCTGGGTGAGTGAGAGGCTGCCTGCATGCCATGCTCTACTCTCACACCAGACCTGTTCATCTCAGGAGCGTTTTGGTCAGAGGACACAGTCTCGCTGTTTCATTTTACTTCTTTAATGTACTAAAGAAGAACTAAAAATCGGTTTGCTACCATAAACTGAGACAGAGCACAGCAATAAACAAAGATGCTACTGATGCTTGATGGAATAGTGTGTGCTACATGCTACATACTGTATGCTTTAGTCAATATGATACTGTAGCATAGCGACTTACTACATCTCACACCAGAGCACAGGGATTACACTATGTTTATATAAAGTAGGGAGATCCACAATTACAAATTGTCCACCGGTAACCACCAGTTATGTTTCTTCTCACCGACCCATATTGATACATTTTTTTAATTCAATACTTCAATACTGGCGTTTATTCAATACTGGCGTTTACATTGTCAGAATGTCGGTGGATCCACGCTGCACTTTTAAATAGCCAGTCAATTTATAGACAGATGAGAAGGAGAAGCACTTCTTCAGCCTGTGCTGCCTCTTATCCCTCTCAAGGTTAATTAAAAAAAGTGCCCTCTTTGCATGCACTCATTAGGCTTCAAGGAGATAGCGCTGTTGTTGATGGGATAGAGTCAACCCTGGTTGGCTGGTGAGGTGTTTGCCTCTCTTTAGCAGGTGGATTATCTGCCCAACACATGAAGAGAGCATATTCTCACACACAGACACACACAGACACAGACACACACACACACACACACACACACACACACACACACACACACACTACCCCCCTCCCTACTCTCAATGAGTGTCTACTTCATCCTACATTCACTCATTGATGTCTATTTTCATATGGACTGGCCTATGGCTGATATAATGATGAATAGATTTCCACTAAAATCAGTATTTGATGTTCTGTTTTCCCCCTGGCAACCTAGGATCCTGCACTGCCTGGTATCAGTGTGTTTCCAAATGACCATCCTGAGGGACCTGGAGAAGCTGGCTGGGTGGCTGCGAATATCCATCATCTATATCCTCAGTGGTATTACTGGCAATCTGGCCAGTGCCATCTTCCTGCCCTATAGAGCTGAGGTGATCAGTAGTCCCCTGCACACCAACACATTCACTTCACCTGACAAGGAGTTATCGGCAGTCATTTTATAACCCACCCCTGACTTACTCTGAGGTCACCCTGACCATGATGCTTATTGAGAGGACACATCACAGAACACTTGGTAGCATATCTCTACAGTAGGTGGGTTGTTGGTATTTATTTTCCCTGGCTAACTGGCTCTTCTCTCTCATCCCCTCCATCAGGTGGGTCCAGCTGGGTCTCAGTTTGGCATCCTGGCCTGCCTGTTTGTGGAGCTGATCCAGAGCTGGCAGATCCTGGCCCAGCCTTGGAGGGCTTTTATCAAGCTGCTGTGCGTGGTGCTCTTCCTCTTCGCCTTCGGCCTGCTGCCCTGGATCGACAACTTCGCCCATATCTGTGGCTTCATCTCTGGCTTCTTCCTCTCCTTCGCCTTCCTACCCTACATTAGCTTTGGCCGCATGGACATGTACCGCAAGCGCTGCCAGATCATCGTCTTCCTGCTGGTGTTTGTGGGGCTCTTTGCTGGCCTCGCGGTGCTCTTCTACGTCTACCCCATCAAGTGTGATTGGTGCGAGCTACTCACCTGCATCCCCTTCACGGACAAGTTCTGCGAGAAGTACGACCTCAACGCTCACCTCCACTGAAGTCCGGAGAAGGGAGGTGGAGGTAGAGCGCAGGGGGAGGGCATCAGGTGAAGAGGAATCGATTGGCAGATGTTATCAACCAATCCATGTCTCTGTTCTGCCCTAGTGTGTCTGAGGGAGAGGAGGGCCCTGTTGTCTCTCACTCTCTGTGGCTCGTTGAACTGTGACAATATGCTTGTGTTTTTTACTCAGTAATGTCAGTATAAGTAGGAATGCCACTTCACCCATCATGGGACTTCTTTTAATCACGTTCCATTTTAGCCCCAGTCATTTCCTCTCCTCCACTGACCAGGGAAAAGGGTATGGCAACTCTGAGCCCTATCCAAGCCCTCACCTCTCCTCATGTCTGAGACAGGGATTGGAGGAGCCTGCACTGGTACAACAGAGAGAAGGAATAACTTCTGTCTTTTTTCAATTTGTCATTTTTTATTTTTATGTTTTTAACACTCACAATCCAGGAGTAGGTTTTGTTATTATTCAGGCAACCTCTCAAAAAAACCAGGGACAAAACTCAAACATTAATACCTATGGTGCCTTGTTGATAAATGTACCAACTACTGCCATATTTTTGTTACACTATGTTGAGCACTCGAATGTTATCCTTTTATTTGTTTATTGCTTCTTAAGAAGTAATGATTGATTTTAATAAGGTAGTGTTTTAGCTACCTGTCTAATCACATGTAACTGAATACAACAGTAAAAAACTAAAATCCATCACTGAAGTCTGTCTGGTTTTCTCTCACCTTAGTATGTTCTAAATGTACAGTATGAGGCCAACATTAGAACTGCTGCACTATGCTGTACTCCACTTTCAGAATGACAGATTCATAACAATTTTGAGGAATATTTTGCAACATGTTTTGATGTGATTCAAATGTGAGTTATGTAGATATTTTATGTTATCGCAAGAAGTTAGAATGTTGGCATAATGGGATAATTAGATATTTTCATATTTTAATTACATATTTTCATGGTGTATATTGATGTAGAAGTGAAACCCATTTATACACACAGTTTAAGGTGACATATCTCTTTATTGCCTCTTTATTATCATTGATAAGAAATCACAAGTCACATACAAAAAGATGAGCTAATGCCTAAGAGTTCATAATCACACCAAAGGATTCATATGGTTTACAAAAATAAAATAGTATTTACATTGCACTCAGAACATTCTAATAGAAGTATTCTCTTTCTCCATGAAGACCAAAGGGGATCTTTTCTACATTCCATTACAGTCAAAGAGAGCAATTAGGTTTGTGTCAAGTAAAAATGAATTTAGATCTCTCAAAATTAAGATGATATCCTCCTTCAGCTTGGGAGCTGATGATAAGGGGAGGGAGTGTTTGCTTTACAGAATGTGAACTTGACAGAGAAATCGTATACAGTAGACAACCCACATCTCAACATACAATGATTGCACCCTGTCCTTTCACTGATAGCCATCTGTTTCTCTTTTTGTTGTTTTGCTTTCTAAACCCATTTGTGTTCCCTTAGTGTGCAGTCCCTTCTTGTTGCAGGGGGTCAGGGATGCTGTGAGGCTTGGACAGTAGAAGTCACAGAAGCTGCAGCTGAGACTTGCGGGGCTCCTGGAGGGGCTAGCACACAAGGGGCCCTGTGCTTGTGTCTGTCTGTATGTCTGCTGTCTGGTGGGTCATCAGTGCTGCCCAGAGTCTGTGTTACATGTTGGATCGGTTCCAGTGCCAGGATGGTGAATGTGAGGAGGCGGGGTGGGGGTGACTAGTAGCAGCCGCTTTTCCGCCGTGCGTAAGCCAGGCCACCTAGCATGTACTCCATCTCCTGGAAGCAGAAGTTGCCCACAGAGATGGCTGATGGTCCCTTCTGCTTGAAGCCGGCCTTTTGGTAGAAGGGCACCAGGAACTCCTCACAGACCAGCAGAGCCCGGCGGAGACCCGGCACACAGCGCAGGTACTGCAGGTAGCGCCACAGCAGGATGGAGCCCTTGCCCTGCTGGCGACAGTGGCGATGCACTGACAGCACGTGGATGTGGACTGCGGGGGTGTTTGGGACATGCTGGGTCATGGCCTCCTAGAGCAGAGAAATACAGAGGAAGAGTTAGTGACCTTAGTAATTCATAAAAGCACAATAAGGAACTTCATGCTTACAGCTGAGTTACCGTTCCTATCTCAGAAGTGATCTTAGTGTTTTGCTTATTAAATTATTTGTGAACGCAAACATGTTTAAACATTCCACATGTTCAGAGGAGACAGGGGAGGTGGGGACGTCTCACCTGTGCCAGTCTCTCCTCGCCCCAGCCTGAGCCGATGATGAAAGCCACTAATTGGCCCTCCTCAAACCAGCCCAGGGACAACTCCGGGCACTGACTCAGGAAGTTGAGCACCTCCTCCAGGGTGAGGGGGCATTCTCCAGACACGGAGACGAATGCTAGTGCAGCAAACATAATACACAAGGTAAGATGAGACACAGTAAGCAGACACATCTTAAAGATTAGCAAACAAACCAGGCCTTACTGGCATGTCAACAGATGCTTACTCTCTTTTGGTGTATCTTGAAATGTAAATATATAAATGTTGCTTTAAAGCTGATTAGAGAAAAAAGCTTTTGTATTTTTCAGAAAATTACAGAAAATGTGTTAATTTAGAAGGCCCTACTGTACATAAGGCTCTTTACCTCAAATTCTCCCTCTAGTTGAACAAATACTGCATATTATTTGTAAACGGTAGAATGTGGACACACTCTTACCTTCTCTCTCAATCTCAAACACGCTGATGGCGTCCTGTGGGGTGAGGTTCCTGAACTCGCTGGCAGGGAGTGTGTGGCGTCGCTGGCGTCGGGGGCTGACCACGCTGATCGGAGTCTTCAGGAAGAAAGGCTTCAGGGAAGGCGAGCTGCTGACTTGCTGTGTCATGGTGACTGGAACAACGGACGAAGCAATTGGGGACTTTTTACTCTCTATCTGTTCTCTCTCTTTCCAGTATTTTGTTGTAGAGATGTTATCTCTATGTTATAGGTAGATCTCTATGTTATCTGATGACCAGTTTCTGTGCCTGAGTGGCTTGATAAAAACAGCGTTTGAATCCAACACTTCCAAAACAGCTGAAGTTAGTGTTCTCTCTGTCTAGTCCACTCACTTAACTGGTCTTCCTCAGTACTTTAGAGTAGTAGTCCCTGGTCCTCTTGTCTCTCCACCTCTTCTGCTCCTGACTGCTCTAACCCTCCCTCTTCTCCTTCTCTCTTTCTCTATCTCTCCCTCTCTCTCTTTCTCTGTGTCTCTCACTCTCATGTGCGCACTCTCCTCTCCCTTTGTGTCCTTTATTGGTCCATCTCCGGATCTCCCAAAGTGGTCATTCCAATGAGGGATAACTGTCTGTGCACGTGTGTGGCTCTAAATTCACCAAAGCTCCTGGTGGCAAGTGACCAGATGAGTGAGCTTATTTCATACTTATTGAATGTGTTGTTCGTCTGTGTTAACAGAGGAAATGTAGTCTAACTTGAAGAGGCATAACTAAGTAAACTTCTTGCATTATCTTACATATGCATACTGTATGCTTGTGATTTATTGTAGGTTTGCTTCTCAAGGTTTTAAATGAAACAAAAACAAAAAAATCTGAATAATTACTTTTTCTTTTTGTAAAAATAAACGGTGAAGCTAGGCATCTTGTGTGCTTTTTGCACATTGATAATGACATATTTGGTAATGATAATTGATAATTATTATTTGACAGTGGTGACCAAGATCACTTTTATCCTTCTGAGAATATACTCAGGTTTGCTCTTAGTGTATTTAATCAAGGGGGATGTATGTTATGTAACACATGCACCACACATGCACCACACATGCACCATTCAAGTGACACATGTGCTACACGTGTGTGGCGTTTGGCTGACTAACATGACACAACCATACTTTTGCGTGTGTGTGTGTGTGTGTGTGTGTGTGTGTGTGTGTGTGTGTGTGTGTGTGTGTGTGTGTGTGTGTGTGTGTGTGTGTGTGTGTGTGTGTGTGTGTGTGTGTGTGTGTGTGTGTTGTCTGTCTGGAGGCCAAGGACATGTGGGCTTTGATCGAACCAAACCCAGGGCAAGGGAGATTTGTGTGGATTGCTGTCAGGCTGATTTCACGCTTTAAAGAGGTTTAGCTCACCTGCTAATTAAATGAAAAAGCATCTGCTTCTAACTGCCTGGGGTAAACCTGTTTATGCTTGCTAGTTCTGGAATCAGGAAGAGAAGGTTGCAAAATGAATCTATTGATGTCACAAGATAGAGAACCATAGCTGACAAAACACATCATGTCATAAGTTATTAAAAGCGATTCAAGAGAGGTTTAGCTGATATTGCTTTTGTGCTGTGCAGCTTATCCACATGTAAAGTATCATGTTTTTTTAACTGTAGGACTGCACAAACCTGCTTGGACTATGGTACGGATTTTGAGTACCTGTTTGTCATTTGTGAAAATTGCAGTTGCACACATAAATGCCAGATGGCAGCATTTATTCATACTCAATGTTAGAGCTTACTAACTGTTACTCCAAAATTAAGATTGTGTTTGAAACTGTTTTCTTCTTGTGCTGAGGAAAAGAAAACTGGGATGCTTGATCTTAAAAACGTTCTCTTGACCATTGTTGCATTAAACCTACACATGTACACAGTGAATCTCCATCAAAGCTCTATAACAGGGTACATAACATCTTACAGTACAGTATCTACCCTAATGTCACAAAACGGTAGATTGATTATAAAGAAGATTGTATACAGTAGTTCCAACCTCATTACAATGGAGGAGTCAGATATAATCTAGTTCTATAATTCTTGTGGAAAATTACCGTGGATAAACAACAGCTTGGGGACAATTCACTACCCACAACAACTCCTGAAAAGTTGACAGTAATAAAACCTACACTCACTGCATGAGTGAAATGATACTATGTCATGCCTTCACAATCCATTCCATCCCAGGTAGCAAATATGGGTTTCATTACTTATCATTATGTTTGGATGACATTAATTTTATTTGTTGGCTCTTTAATTCAGTTACTTGCTTACATGACTTGTTTTTCAGATGATTAGATTTTCCTCCATGACCTCATCCACACTGGCTTAATACATTCAATGGTGTTAAGGCTCTTATGGTTGTAGAGTAACTGAACTCCACAGACCAATACCTCCACCAAAAAGCATTGTTTCTCAGATTATTGACTGGCTCTGTTGTTTTCTCTTGAACCACATTATTGAGTAATGGGTCTTGTGTCCCTCTATTTCCAGCTAATAGCTGCATCATCCAGACCGCTGGCCAATCCTAAATGAGGGCAAATCCCCACTTGTGGACTCTCCGAATATTCAAGCAAAAGCACAGATAGTGTTTTTTTTAGATGACCTGACCTCATACAACCTGCCCAAAGCACTTGCTTTCTTAATCTCTCCAACTGGCTGTAAAATACTCAGGAGAGAGTGGCTTGGTGATTGCCAGGTAATTATCTCAGGTGTTATCCAACCTTTCAGAGTAGCTAGTTATAGCGACTCTAAATGAGGAGTGATGGTAAGTGTTCTGTGATGATGTAAAAGGTGTTGTACTGTAGAGAGGGCATACCAGGTCTGGATCTTCTTCAATTGACGTCATACAGTTGATTTGATAAATATCCATATTACAAGCCCAACTGATATTGTTACATCCTTGATTCACATAAACTCAACATGAAGCCTCAAAATAACATTTACCCTTTAATTCCAGTTATTCTCTCTCCTCCCATTCTCCTAGATGATGGTTTATAGCCCATGCTTATTTTGTTATACCATGTAGCTTTGTGTAAGAACCACAGTAATTGTAAATTAAATTAAATTCTACAGCCTACTGTTAGCCTACTTTGCCAGCTGTTGGACAAGCTGTAAGACAAGGTGTTTTGTGAGACGATGGTAGATAGAAGATTTGGCTGTGGCTGAGAGGGCAGCAGATTAGACAGTCTGTCCCTGTGCTCCAAACACATCCACTGACCTCGGAAGCGGAGACTACCACTGCAGCTCAACAACCAATTTAATTTTCACACACACACACACACACACACACACACACACACACACACACACACACACACACACACACACACACACACACACTCTAGAAGCATAGAAACTTGTAGATTGATTGCCTTGGATAGGGAATTTTGCCTTGCACCTGCCGGCTGGCTGAGCTTGTAACTGGACCCAGACAGTGGCTCTGCAGGTGGCCAGTGAGAGGCATTCTTTCCTCTTTGTGATTCAGCCAGTTACATGGAAAACAGACACCACAGAACGTCATACAGAGAAGAACTGAGGGAGGACGATTCAGCAAGCCATCATTATATCCAACGCATGATATTAGCGAGGCCTGCACAGGTCACTCTGACCAGTCTGAGCTTGGATGAGATAAAGTATCAAATCTATACTCATAGAATGTGGAGTCTCAAATAGCTATACAATATGGATGAATATAATCTTCATAAGCCCCGGCACAATGAAGGTAATGCCCACCTGTTTACTCAAGAACAATAGCAGCATGTTATTATCTCTGTTCCACTTCTCCCTGCTTGCAATTGTGCAGCATGCAGCTCATATAATTATGATTGAGACAATCAGTTATGCGTCCATAGCCATGGTGCACAATGAGCTTTAAACTGGTCCTGATTAGTATACTGGTCTACTCCAAAATGATACCTTGTGCAGTATATGACGTGCATGGATTCTGAGCAAATCTACCGGTTTGTTTATGTTTTATCTAAGGACACTGTTCACTTGACAACAACCCAAGTTGACAAGAATTTTTGTAGTAAAGTGTGGAATTGGATTGCTAATCTATCTCAGATCCGTTCGCCACTGTTAACATTTGAAATATGGCAGAGAAACTGATAATTGCAAGACACTTCAATTGCAAGACACTTCAATACGATACAACTTTAATGGTCACTATTAGTCTGTCACTAATACAAAAATGTATCTACCGTTCTGCTTATTTTGAAGACGAATGAACAGGTTAAATTGCCATTCGCCCACTAGAGAGCGCCTTGGTGACAGTTTGACAATGTTGAGAATTATCCTTGTTGGCTACACGAAAAGACCTGATTGTGAGTGACTCTGGCAGTAACCTTGGAGAAGGTGTTAAAGTGGTGAGGCCCTGTTAAGGTAACCCCAATCCATTTCCCTCATAGACTGCCAATAAAACCTGTTTCAGCACAGGCAAGCAAATTGGCCTACGCCTCAGGGGAGTTACCCACCCGAGAAACATCAGATGATTTTGAAATGACAAATAGGCTTGGACTACTACATTTAAATGCCAGAAGCCTAATAAATAAAATGGACTTCATCAATACATGGGCTCAGCAGGGAAACACAGACATTTTTAAGATCTCTGGAACATGGCTAAATTTGTCGGTGCCTGACAATGATGTGTCCTTAAATGGCTATACCATATTTTGGACAGAAAGAGAAGGGAGAGGGAGAGGTGTGGCTATTTTTGTCAAAAACTGTTTTACTGCATCTGTTCTGCTGTCTTCCACTGTCCCAAATCAATATGAATGTTTCGTCCTAAGTGTGTGTTTTGGAAATAACTCTAAGCTGTCTGTGATACGAGTGTATTGCCCACCATATGCTCATCATAGTGCCCTTGATAACTTAGCTGCACTTCTATCCTCCTATGTACATTCTGAAGTAGTAATAACAGGTGATTTTAACCTAGACTGGTTGTCTCAAAACTCAGATAAAATCAAATACCAATGCAATGGTTTACAACTATCACAGTTAATTTCAAAACCAACACGGCCTAACTTCAATAATCCAGATAAATCCACCCCGCAAGACATCATCCTAAAAAATAGGCCTTATAAAAATATACCCAGTGGTGTTTTTGCTAATGATCACTGTCCGATAGTCTGTTTTAGAGATGAAAGGATAAAAAAATCCACTGGGACTGATCTAGGCTTCTTTTATAGGAATAGATCTTGCCTTTCCCTGAACAGCAGAAAGCAGATTGTGCAATCAAACTTTATGCCAGTGCTTGTTTATGGTGACGTCATCTACCAAAATGCAGCAGCCACTACTCTTAAACCTCTGAATGCCGTCTACCACAGCGCCCTTCGCTTTATCACAGGTGATAGTTTTCATACTCATCATTGCATGCTTGATCAAAAGGTGGCTGGACCTCGTTAAAATCCCTCATTACTCCCTTTTTGTGTATGAAGTATAAACTCCCGGCTTACCTAACCTCATTATTGAAATTCAAGAACATAAATGACCTAACTCGTTCTCAAAGTTGGTTAACTCTTGAGGTTCTTCAGGTCTCCACCAAATTGGGTAAATCTGCTTTTAGTTATGGTGTATCTCACTGCTGGTACAATCTACAAAAAACATTTCAGTTGGTTGTTCTGGTGCCGCTGTGGCAATTTAGGGTGTTGATGGATCTCTTTGGTGAAAGATGTAATTGTTTCTCCTGATATATTGTGGTTTTATATGATGTATTGATTTCAATATTTAACTGTGTTGTATTGTGTATGTGTTGTTTTGTAATTGTATAGATATTGTGGACAGCATGCACTTGCGAAAGAGACCATATATACAAAAAATCTTGACCAGGCAAGGAGGGCCATATAAGCACATTCCTTTGTCATGATAAACTGGACCCCAGGAAACTGGACACATAAAGGAAAGTGTGTGATGGACCCACTTTGGACCGTCACATTTTTAATCTTTCAGGCCGGTGGTTATGTATTAATATCAGCAAGGTTGCAGGAGAAGGAATCTAAGGAAGCACTCACTGGCCCATGTCATGCTTACACTGTGTACAGCATATGATTACAGAGTAGCAGTAGGCCCACTTGGATTGTGACTGGCAGCAGAGGGCACTGTTCAGATTGTTTACCTTGATACCTGTACTATTGAATGATTGTGTGAATGAAGTGTCACTGCCTTTATTGTTTACCACATGTTTACCCCCCGCAGCATCGCACACATACTCCTCTTAATATAGCCTGTTAAGCCAGTAAGTGTTCTTATGAGTTGTTAACTTGAGCTGGCCATTCACCAGTGGGAGGTAACACAAGCCCGTTGGAATGCCACCCCCTGCAGAGCCCATTGTGTCAGTGTGATGCCAAGAGGACAGCAGCACCATGGTCATGTGACATGGAACACATGCCTGGCTGCTTTCATTACAATGGACCAAACAGTTGCTTGATTCTTCTCTTTCCTTTTATGTGAGGTAACTCACGTATTTCCTATTATTAATAAGAAACACACGTCAGAAATCGATTCAACTCATTTTAGGCAGTTTCGTTATATCTAATGCAACATCCACAGTTCTCAGCAACATTACTTTGATAATAGCTAGCACAATACATTTTTCTCTGAATGGGAATCTCCAACAGTCTCCCGCTGTTATTCTCTCCAAAGACAAATCCACAATGGCAATATAGAACTACCCACACATTCAACATGGTTAAGACAGCAGTATTTGGTGTCCTCTCCTGCCTCTTAGCTCCTGATGGCAGCTGGCTAATTCATGTCCCTGTGGTCATGGCTAATTGGTCCTGTGACACAAGTAAGAGGGAGCCACTTGAAGAGTGGACAGACCCTGACCCTGGTACTGAACAAGCCCCCATCATTACCTCTCCACAAAGAGCCCCCTCTCAGCCTACGGACTAGGGGATTCAAATGCTAAAGACACAATTAAGTATCCGTATGATCATAAAAGGGTATTTAACAATGCCTCAGCAACTATGGTCTGGATTTGTTTGTGGGTTAAAGGTTCTAATTATGATACCTTTTATTAGGATTGACTGCGGACAACTGCTTTAGTTACTGAATCTATTCAGCAGTATTGTTTTGTTTCAGCAGTATTGTTTGCCTGAGCCTTTAGTGGAATATATTTGCTTTTGATTGAACCCTTTTCATGCTATCCTAAAAGAGTAGGAATTAAATTCTGCTCAAAACAAGGCCTTCACTCACAAAGACTTACAACCAGTACTGTTTGTAGTGACTGTGGCTCAGTTGGTAGAGCATGGTAGAGCTAACAACGCTTAGGTTGTGGGTTTGTTTCCCGCTGGGACCATATGTACGGGAAAATGTATGCACTCACTGCAATGTAAGTCAGTTTGGATAAAAGCGTCAGCTAAATGGCATATATTACTATGCAAATCAGTTGACTGCTTAGTGGGATTTTGGTTGATGTAAATGCATGTGTTACACCATACTCACCATATATTTCTCTATCTATGTAGGTCAGTTATGGTTGTTGGTAGGGGTGAGTGGGTCTGGAGGGATCTCCCTGGTTTTCTCCCAGTGCTATACCTAGTGCAGCATTAATGAGAGCCTTGCCACAAGTCATCCCATCTCTCCCCCAACTCTCTCATTAACCAGCTGCCTAAGGAGCCTTGCCCCCCTGGGACCTCATGAACCTGCTACCCCTTCCTGAGAAACCACCCCTGGTCCCTCCCACAGCACTGCTTGTTCTCATAGGGGCTCCAGGTTTAAACATGCCTGCCTGTGCCTGTGTAGATGAGGAGATGTTTAACAGTAACTTTTGACATTATAGTAATTTACAAGGGGTTCATGTTCGGGGGGGTTTGCAGCCAAAAAAAACACATCGGCCTGGTTTCATTAGGTGTTAAGTAGACGAGTGTGTGTGTGTGTGTGTGTGTGTGAGAGAGAGAGAGAGAGAGAGAGAGAGAGAGAGAGAGAGAGAGAGAGAGAGAGAGAGAGAGAGAGAGAGAGAGAGAGAGAGAGAGAGAGAGAGAGAGAGAGAGAGAGAGAGAGAGAGAGAGAGAGAGAGAGAGAGAGAGAGAGAGAGAGAGATAACACAGCCCAGAATAGGTCTGCCACCGTGGCTCCCTGCCTCCAGAAGCAGGGAGAAAGCCCAGGAGGAGGATTGTGTTCCCAGGCCTGTGCTGCTCTGTTGATCCAGCATGAATATTTCAAGTGCTGCTGATGAAGAGGGTATGCTTCTCTCTCCTGGAGGAGAGGCCTTTGGGAGATGCTCATCACAGACTTCCCTGTACCCCTCACCTTTCCACAGTAAGCAGGTACTGTAGATGTATGCCTGACAAGCAGTCTGCCGGGGACAGGTGTAGTCCCTACGGATTGAATGACTCTTAATGAATCCCTCTTGTCTCCTCTGCAAGAGGGGCCATGGGTTGCATCTTGCTCACAGGTGTTATGGAGGGTGTCTTTGCATATCTCTTGTTTGCTTCTAGAATTTCTACATTGTTCTAAATGTCTTTCTTGTGAATTCAAGAACCGTGTTCTGTATGACTGAGAATTGTTGCACAAGATGAGTCTCTTGCTCAGTACATATGGTGAAATGATGTGAGGAGGGAGAGCCCACACAGAGCTGTAATCCTGAAATTGGCCTGTTCTTGGTCATCCATAATGAACATGAGGAGGAGTGACATCAGATCACTTTTCTCTGGGCCAAGGGTGAAGTCATTCTTACCTCATCTTTACACCGCACTGTTTTTATTGGATCACTTTTTGGTCTGGTGGGGCAAGGGTATATGGTAAATATGTAAAGAATGTTTAATAATTATTATTTTCATAGGTCAAGAGAGAGAGAGATGAGATGATATCCTGAGAGCAGGTGACAGAGATGGGAGACACATCTGCCTCCAGCATACAGACAGCTGATTAGGGGAGCTGGTTATATTGATGGGGGATCTGCCTCAGTGCGATCACCTTGCCACAGCCCTGGGGAAGGTGTAGTGTTACCCAATCAGCTGGGAAGCCAGATGTCAGACCTCACAAAGCAGGAAGCAGCTAATTAAATAAGACTCTTAAAAATGGAGATGGAGGCACAGACAAAGGTAAAACATGGCCTCTAATTTATTAAGATAGTTGCATAGTAAGGGTAAAACGAAAAGTGAATGGTTAATCTGACTCACACACACACACACACACACACACACACACACACCTCAAACCAGCACATATAGTGTAGATACCTTGGTTTATTTGATTGTTGCTGCGATGATATGGAAGATGAAATCCTCAGATATTGCTTATTCAACCAGCTTTCTTTAGCTCCCTCTCTCCATGGTCTGGAGGGAGTTGTTGGTGTTTCATTATTTATGAAGGCTGAGGATCATCTGACTAGAGGTCCTGAGTTATAAACACATCTCACCTCTGTCTGTCACCTTGGGCCTCCTCGGTTGAGACAACATTTAGTTATAGGGGACTATCCCAGCTTCCACTCAATTAATTACAACCCAGGAGAACCATCCAACAGATATGTAACCTCTGACCCCTGCCCATCAAAGCAAGAGGGCACTTTATACTGTAGTTGACTTAGCTTTGTGAATGTGAAGAGATCTAAAACACGACTATAGAATAGCATTAACTTCATGCTGTGCCTCCCTGTGCACCCATCTTTATGTGTGTGTGTGTGTGTGTGTGTGTGTGTGTGTGTGTGTGTGTGTGTGTGTGTGTGTGTGTGTGTGTGTGTGTGTGTGTGTGTGTGTGTGTGTGTGTGTGTGTGTGTGTGTGTGTGTGTGTGTGTGTGTTGCAGGCAGTCTGTCTGGCTCACACTGCCCTTTTTACATGAATCCACTGCTTTCTGAACTTGTGACCCATCACTGCAGGACACTGTAGTACTTCAATGGTCCTGGGCTAATAATAGGGCAGGAATGCCATTTCCAAAAATGTTTTACCACAACAAATGGGATTAACACTCATTATGTCTATCATCTCACCTTGTGATGAAGAGATTGTGTTTGTGAATCAATGGGTGTTTATGCATGGTGATTATCATTCCAGCATTCCAAGTGATTATCCCTGTCGTTCATATGTGTCCTTATACCTCCTCCCTGCATCCAAAAGGTGCAAGTTTCAACTACAAGTACTATGTTATATGTATTTTTGTGTTTTTGCACACATGGTGTGGTGAAGCAGATTTGACCAAAGGATCAGAGAGGATCTTTCCTTGGTTTTTGGAGAGTGTGTATGTGGCTCAGGTACAGGTGTGGCTCAGGTACAGGTATGGCTCAGGTACAGGTGTGGCTCAGGTACAGGTATGGCTCAGGTACAGGTATGGCTCAGGTACAGGTATGGCTCAGGTACACTATGTTCTGTCTCTCAGCATCCTACCTCCCTTATCCATACTCCCTCCTCCTGCATATCAGGCACTATGCTGCATTGGACTGTTTTAACAGAAAACAACCCCACTTGCAAAATTGGCATAAAAGCCTACTCTGTTTCCTTACAATTAATCATGACAACATTCAATAGCTCTGTTGTGAGTCAAAGAGGAAGTTTATTAAAAGCTATTGGATATTATACAATGGTTACATCTGACATTGTGAGTGACAAATAGATTGTATGGATAGTCTGTTTCAGTCAGTTTTAATATGTTGGGAGTGTTGGTCAGTGCCCCTGCATTATGGCGACGATTGTTGAAAATATCAGAAGAAAAAAAAAAAGAACAGCATGATTGGAAAGAAACAAATCCTCCTTTCCATGCTTTAATGTTCTTTTCTTTAGATGATACCAACCTCCTATAGACCCCCAGGTGGGAGGAGAATGCATGTCATCTATTCGGGCCAGACCAAGTTAGCAACCATGGGAATGAAATGACCATGTTGGAAAATGAGATTAGTCATTGTTAACCCCTGACACAAAATACGATCCTGTTTGATTAAAACACTCTGGTTGATACTCTCTGTCCCTGAGTAATCAACCATGACTCTAGCACCCCAAATCTGTCTTGCTTTTTACATTATTACCAGAGGTTACTCATCATTAGAAATATATCAAAAACAGAAATGTTGTGGTTTGTTTGTTGCTTGTGTAGAGTTTTATGATTAAGTCCATCAGTAAGTACCAGTTTTCCATGCAGCCAGCTCCTATAATCAGCAGTGCCAGGGGGACATAAACCAGCCAAGGTGCAGTGTCGGCCCTGCTTGTTCCTGTTAACAGACGCATGTTAGGCCAACAGTGTAGCCACATACCTTGTTTGAACAGAGCCTTTTGGTTCAACCTATAAGTCTATCAGGGCAGCCCAGGAGGCTTGGGTCCTCCAATCAATCCACTGCCAGGCAGGGAGTTTGTCATGTTAAAAATAGTTAATTTGACCTCTGGCCCAAGTTGTTTGTGCTTTTTTCTCTTTTTCTAATAAAACAAATAATTTCTTTTACTCATAACAAATTTGTTGGTGTTCAACAGTGGGGTGTGGCAATTTTCATATGAACATTTAAACCCAATGCCACTCATTGAGATTCAATTTGCATTTCAGTTTGACTCAAACAGAAGTGTATGTTGACCATGGACTGCAGTTTGACACTACTTAACACACAATGGTCCATGCATGCCTAGACCTGCTCCACTGCATCCACCTGCACTCTTCCTTAACACCTGCCTCTGAGCTGCTGAAGTTCAGGGCAAAGATTACATAGACAAAATACATATACACACAGACCAAATTGAACCACAGTTATTTGTCCAATGGGTCTCGTCGATGAAAATTGACAAGCTGAGATTGGCCTGAGGCAAACTTATGAAAGACCAAAGGGGTCATTCTCATAACATTGGGCACAAGGAGGGATTTGTTATGAACAATGGGTAGCATAATGTGTGTGTGTGTGTGTGTGTGTGTGTGTGTGTGTGTGTGTGTGTGTGTGTGTGTGTGTGTGTGTGTGGGTCTGTCTGTCTGTCTGTCTGTCTGTCTCTCTTTGTCTTGAAGCTCTGAAAATCTATAAATTGTATTTTCACAACATTGGAACTACTACCACCATAAGTATAATTGATTTTGCACTGTAACCTCTTCAACCCCTTTTTCTAATGGATACTGCACATGGAACTGGGTCGTGGTTTGTGGATATGCTTATGAATAGTAAAATGGATAGTAAAATCTTGGCAAGATTTCATCTTAGGAAATATGGAGGAGCAGTGCACTCAGGATCAAATGCTTACATTTTGACTCGGCTCTGTCAGGTTGGTCTGTTCTGAGATGCAAAATACAGTTGTCTGTGATGAGTCTGTGTAGGCAAGGGCTATGACCCACCTTTCATCACTGAATAGTCTCTCAGAATGAATGTCAGAAGTCATAATGAAGGGCAGGCTTAAACTGCACTGTATGTTCAGCATGTCTAATCATTGATCAATTACTGCATCAGAATAGACAGTAGAAAAAAACACACATACTGTACTCGACACCACTGAGACAGTCCAGTTTCTTTATTAACTGTATTTATTGTGTTAAAGCATTTTCTACAACCTCTAAATGCAAATGATTTAGATTTTTAGGAAAAGAAGAATATTCCATTGCACTCGCTGGTGTATGGAAATGTAACATTAATTCTTACATTTACAACAAGCAAGACATCACATAAAAAGAACCAAAAAAAAGAAAGAACAAAGAAAGAAACACATTTACAGAAAACAGAAGATAATGGTCCCATAGCTGTTTCCCTGGAAACAGGTATCATCATCATCATCATCATCATCACAGTCATCCTCTTTTCAGTCATTCTTCGCTTCCAGACAATTAATTCATATTGAGGAAGGCGTTTATGAAGGTACTGCAGTGATCATATCTTTGGCTTGGAGTCTAGCTTTTCTATAATGTCTAACAAATGTTTTAACATGACACATGCCATAATGACTATACTAACAATGGTTAGTAATCCTGAGTTGTTGTTTTTTTTCAGAATATGTACAAATAATCATCATTTGTGTGTGTTACAGTTGAAAATTGCATCTCAAAAAAGGACAAGAATCTCTTTACTGTACATACTCCCTGCAACAACAGTGTACCATGCTTGTCATTGGGAACTATACTATTTTGTTCTGCATTGTTTCTGATTGCCCAAACAATACTGACTACTGTATGTAGCAAATATGTACCCTACAATTAGAGTATATGAAAGGAAAATCAAATACCCACTTTACTTTCTGATTCCATTTAACATTCATTCAGGATAGCACATGAATAATAGGGATGCTTACTGCCTTAACAATAAAATAGAAAATGTATAAAATTATATTTAAAAATGTGACTATAAATTCACTTAAGTTTCTCTGTTCTAAATTATCCATGATGCTAATGTAGCAAAACAGTACTGTAATGTAGCAAAACAGTACTGTGGTACAGTACTATGTCCTCCTGGTGGACTGCTTGTTCAGTATTGGGGCTCGTGATGGGTGAGGGTGTTACATGTTAGACTCTGTTCTCTCCCATGGTTGTATCTCAGGGAATAAGCCCTCACAGAAACTGAGGCTATGGTCAAGAGTGATGGGTACTGCTTGCACCTCCTCTTTCAACTCTTCCCAGGGGTGCCTCTGCTGATCTGAGAACAGTGTCAGCTCCTCAAAGTGCTGCGGGTGGGCCAGTGGGAGCGGTTGCTGCAGCCCGTTCAGGTGCAACTGGATCTCCTCCACACTGCAGCCCATCATGTTGTTCACCTCCATGTACCTGCAGGCCTGGTCCGCCTCGCCCCTGCACCACTTCCCCACACCTGTGAAGTGTTGGGCCTGTTCCATCTCACAGCCCAGGGAGTTCAGAGGTAGGTTCATGTCTAGATCGTCAAAGTTATTGCCACTCCCGTTCAATACATCTTCAAACACTGTGGCCCAGTCTAACTCTCCCCTCAGTGCCTCGGTTTCTCTAACGTCTGGGGCCAACAGTGGTAACCTAGGGACTGCTGCCCAGTTAGCGCCACGTTTGACTGAGGGCTGCTTGCATTTGTTTGTCTGCCCAACAACTGCACCACGATGGGACATTCCATAGTGGGCCTGTGAGGAATTCTGGTATTCATGGGTATTTCCATTATGGGATGATCCGGGAGTAGTAAATATTTTGCTTTGTCTCTGGATGTTGAAATGGGTGGCAGGCATCCGCTTGCGCTTGAAAACTCCATTGACAAACATGTCAGCATATTGGGGATCAATCTGCCAGAACCCTCCTTTTCCTGGCTCATCCTTCTGCCTGGGCACCTTCATGAAGCACTTGTTGAGTGACAGGTTATGGCGAATGGAATTCTATGAATGTATGGTACAGCTATATCAATATCAATACATATAATAAATAATACAAACAAAACTATTAGTGTGACACATGAGAACACATATTTATTTAGGATCAAATATAAGCTTTTCCTATTGATATAATGTTAGATGATAGTTACACTTTTGCAATGGATCTACTATACTGGAAATAATCACTCAAATGCCTCAGTCAAAGTTGCATTTGTGTTATTTGGTGTACACCTGTTAAACACTTATGCAATGCCCATACATTTTTAACATCCTCTCCTAAATAAGATCATATTCATCCATGAGTTCCAAGGAAAATCAGTCATAAATATAGTAACTCCTGATTATGATTAAAACATAAATCATAATAACATAGTCATAGTCATTGCACAGTGTTTATAGTAATGTGTACTGATGCAACATCAATATCCATGGGGGATTAATGCATGCTATCTTCATATGTCTCAGCCCTGATCAATAATGTAGCAGACTGAATCACTCACCTGCCAGCTGGGCTCAGCATGTCTGTAGTAACAGAAGTTCTCTGTGATCCAGTTGTAAATAGCAGACAGAGTGATCTTATTCTTCTTGCTGGCCTGCATGGCCATGCAGATCAGCGTGGCATAAGAATTAGGTGGCTTCACCTGAGCGTTGGTTTTGTAGTCTACCTCATCCGGTGGCTTGGCTGGTACAGTGATGTGGTTGGTCACTTTCTGTTCCAACATGCAACTGGGGCTGCAGTTCCTGTTGTCTGAGGCACTGGAGGTGATGGGGCTGCTTAGACTCTGTGGAATACCTGTGGCAGCAGTATCTCCAGCAGGCGGGCTGGAGGGAGAGTCTGTTCCTTGGGGGTGCAGATGACTGTGCAGCAGGTGATATGGGTGGCTGGCGCCTGGGAAGCTTTCTAGACTAGCACTGAGTATAGAGTAATCTTGAAGCCACTGAAGGCTGGTGAGGCTGTCATCAAGGTGCACTGAACCATGGTTTTCCGGGTGAAGTCTCATCCATTTCTCCTGGTTTGGTAGTACTGGCATTGTTAAGCTTCTCTATAAAATATATATAAATATGTGCAAATCAATATTAATCCTAAGAAACATTTCTTATTAATTTCCCCTACACATACCTTCCATCACATGTAATGAACTGCTGAAGTAGGATATCAAATGTGGTGATCTTTTACTTAAAATGTCCCACAATGTCTAAACTCAGGTGTAATCTAAAAAACAGTCATAAGAAGTAAAGCCAGACGTAAATTAAAGAAAACAATAACAACAACAACAAAAAAAGTACAATTACCTTCTAAGTTCACTCCGCACCAGCTGAGGGATCCCCCTCAACTGTTACAGGCTATAATAGTATCCAAACCTGTTGCGATGTGTTCTTGCGAGGTCTCCGTGCAGCTGGAAAACAACAACTGTAAAACTGGGAAAATAAAGCTGAGATTTGTTTTGCAAGGGTCTTTGCAACAGAGAGAGGATCCCTCATTCATATCCTACCGGTTTATGATAATCCCATTTCAACCGAGCATCAGTCAGAAACACACACACCAGGGGTTTTAATGGCACTTTAAACAATTTGCAGGCTGCCGATTGGCTGCGTGGTTTCCAGGTTTCACCTTTCTCCCTCCCCCCCACACATCGGTCTTGCCATTGTGAAAACGGTGTGATAGTTGGAAAGCCGATGTAATGCAGTGAAGCCATAGACTTATTATTAGTGTCAAAGGAGAGCCAAAAAGAACAAAAACTAAATTGTGACATTGTAACTGTAATTGCAATTTGCATTGGACAAATAGTTTCCCTGTAATGTTAATGACCCGCTATCAGACTGTCGATGCTCTGTTTATGTGTAAAGAACAATATTACAAAAATATTTATAATAATACGTTTTAATACTTTTTATGTCGTCTAAATTCAAGTTAGGCCTATTGATTCCAATGATCAGGCGTTAATTTTTGCTCGTGTATTGTCACTGTGCATTTTGTAGGCTACAACCTGATTTATATAGCCTAAATAAATTACCCACTTATGGGAATACGACTATGGTTAGACCATCAATGCATAATTTAGGTTATTTAGCGACATCTACAGGTAAATGGCATACATTTTCATGTTGAAATCTTCATGACCCTTGCAACCGACTTCAGATGAAGTCATACAGTAATTCATACTGTGAATAAAATGTGCAAAAAACAGCAAAGAATAAGTATTGAACATGTAGTTTTTATTGATATCATGCTGCTATACACACAGGGACAAATGTTGATTTTATTGAGAGCCATGAATCACCCAATGTGGTGTTATCCTGGATACCAGGTCAATAAAAGTCAGAACAGGAACAAGAAGGCACAGTGTATCAAGTTGAAATGGCACATTATTAGAGAGTAAAGACAAATGAACAGTAGGTTATTACTCCAAAGCAGTGTATGCCCCTCTACCAAAAACTCACATGCAAAAGCTAACCTGATCATTAAAATGCAGTGTGTTGATATTGCATAAGTGACATGGCTAAGAAGCATTTAGTGTATTTCTGGAGCAAAACGTTTACAGAAATTAAGAATACACACAATTAAGAATATTGTAATAACAAAACCTACTCTTTAAAGTACAGATTACTTGATTAAATGTATTGATATATGATTTGAATTAAACAACAGTAATTGCTGAACAGTTACTATAAATAATTGTTTAATAACAACAATAAGGTGTCTTGAGTTATTTGATTAAACATGGAGTACACAAGTAAAAATCATACATGGCTCTGTACATCAGCCAAATGTTCAAAACTCATAGGCTACAGGCTCAGAGTTTTATCACTTAGAACACTAATGCCCAATGCAACAAGCAGCCGTATCTGTTCAGTTATTGAAGGCACAGATCTATATGCATGGTGCTACATTTACAAGACCAAGGACTGCCAGACACAGCAAGTCATAGAACTTTAGGAAGGCATTGACTTTGCCAAACGGATGCTTCACCCTATTCTGCAGATACATCACTAAGCAGACGCTGGCATTGACTTCAAGCCAAACATGACTATACAGAGATCTGCCACATCTAAGAAAAACAGTTTGTGCAATACAGTCAGCATAGCATATTCACTTGTTGCAGGCTCTATCTATCTTTGTGTTCAGCTGTAAGGATGTGAACCTGGGCTCTGTAGCTCTCTGGAGGTATAATCTATCAGCCAAATTTGAGATAATGTGCATGTTATCTCCAGATCTTCTTCTATAATACACAAATATACAATTTAGCAAATTACTCTACATAGGATTCTAGTACAGGTATAATATATAGATATCACATAATTCAGTATAAAAAAATCCCACATGTAGACATTTAACATTAAAGACAATTTCATGAAATGGATCACCTTGACTTCTCGCTATAACAGGAAATCCACTTTTTCATAAGATCAGATAAATTGGATTATTGACTCATCAGAATGTTAAAATGCAGCATGACATTTCTATGCCACAATCAGTATGTTTAAAAATGTCAAATTTTGGTAACACTTTATTTTACACTTATTAATTTGGTAGTCACTGTGTGGTAAAAATGAACAGCTTCTGGTAAATTATTCAACCAAAATTGTAACTTCTTGGTAATTTCTTACAATGAATGGTCCAATAACCTAAAAGCAATACAGATGTAATCATGTTGTTACCATGTAATTTCAAAGTAAATAAGGGACTGTAAAATAAAGGGTTACCTAACATTTCACTGAAATGTTCCTTCATACAAGACTGGCAAGAAAATAATATAGATAATAAAGTTAATAATAAAGTTATTTGTTTTTCATAAAGTAATACAATAAGCCAACAGGAATGGTATTTTCTGAACTCTATTAGTGTCAGGCAATAGTTAGAGAACCAAGTTAAATCACTGAAAAAACGGTGCTTAAAACACCTCCATATCAAGGTAATGCTGTCTCCCACCACAATAGTATACCAGAACTCAAGCAAGAGCTTTGAAATGGAATTAGACTGCTATAGGTAATTGACATTTTTGATGAAGCAATTACAGGTATAGTATGGTCTAAGTAAGCCTGGCAATGACTGCCAGGAGTAATTGAATGTCTTGATGTTTTAGTTGACCATGAACCGATTCATATGACCATGAACCAATCAGAACAGATTTTGAAACTTGAGAACTTTGAAATCAACGCAAGCAATGCCATAGATGACCAAATTAAAAGAGTGGGCTTGGGAGTGGACCATATTAGGTAGGGGTCTGTGATGGGCGATGGGAAGGAAGTTGGGCCCCAAGTTAGGGCTCAAGTTGTTCATCCTCCATGTGAAGGCTGCTAGGGGGACACAGGAGAGGCTGACTGGAGCAGTTGGTACTCTGACTCTTCAGACTCTCTGTTGACTCGGATGACCCTGTGGAAACAAGGCCTGGAAGATAAGGACTAACGCTTCAGCTTCTGAGGATCCCAATCAAACAAGTGGATGTCTTACCTAAAGGGTTGCTCATGTGGCATGTTGTGATCATTTACCAAACGTGTGCATACTCCAGCAGTTCCAAACTTATCAAAGCAAACCTTCTGCCAATGTGGATGATCGACTACAAACTTACACTGAATATTACACAGACGGTATAGATCAAGAGGGATACATTTCCCTGAACCTTATTCAGAAACAGGCTTCCAAGTGTATAGCACGTAGAAAAGCAGGCCAGACAGGGAAGCCTACATACCACAGTTATTCCTCCATACCAATAGAGCAGGCATCAGGACCTAGAGCTGCCCAAAGCAGGGCCAGGTAAAGGGACAGGATGGCAGGGAATGGAGTTAGGAAACAGAGAAGAAAAACAGCACACAGGTTAGATGCAAAGCTGGGGGGGATGAAAGCCTGTGAGAATACGAGAAAAAGAGCCAGAGGTATTATGCCTGCAATTAAGGGTGATCTAATTGCTCACACACTCACACACAATTTCTCACCTGGGAGAGACAGGTCCCCTGGCGGGTCACTCTCTGTTTTGGTTAGGCTGCTGTGCTCACTGCTGCAGTCCTGTAGGATCTCACCTCCAGAGTGCAGCCTGTCCTCTGTAATCCAAGAGGAGAGGGAGAGAAAGGTCACTTAATATCAGATGAGGCAGCCTCAAGACTATTACTATTATGTCACCTTTCCTCATTCTACTAGTGCAAAGCAGGTAATTAATCAACTTGATACAATTCTCTATGAACCGACACCACACCTGACAGCACTCACCATCATCTGGGGAGATGGACTCTGCTACATCCTCGGCTGCAGTGGCCTGAGTAGAGTAAAGGGGACATTGTTAGGACTGTGAGCTACTGAGCAGACAGGGGTCAAAGAGGCAGGGTGGTCAATTCACCTCAGTTGGAGCAGGACTGCTGGAGAGCAGCGTGTGGGGCTGGGCATCAGACATCTCGGACAGTTTCTCCTCATCCTCCTCCTGGATAGGTGATGACGGCGACCTCAGGGTGCTGCAGGGGACAAACACTTTAGATTAAAGTATCCCAAAGACTCTGTGATAAAGATGCCATAATATTTACAACAGGCAGACTAGAGGAGGAGACTTTCAACTGTGCTTGTGTATTTGTCTTCCTTGCAGGCTGTCATGGCTCAGCAATGTCACCTGGATGGATTGCCAAGGACAAGCTGACTCAATCAATCTGTGACATGGTGCTGGATACAAGAGAAGATGACCCCCAGCAGCAGCAGCATCTCACAGATCGACTTGCAATAAGGGCCCTCTTTCTATTCCTGGCCAGCCATTACACAAAGTCATGAGAACTCCCCCCCCAGAGACAAAACAATGTTGAAGAGCACACCCAGCAACCAGTACAGTTAATCTTGCGGGGCAATCAAATCAACTATAAAATGTAAACATTACAGCTATGGATGCAAGGACTGACCATCCATGAGATCAAAATGAGTTTTAACCATGTTTTCAATTGCATTGTTTGCAAACAGTGGAGTAAAACAAGCTTATATTTTGGGTTCTGATGGGGTAAGACAGTTGAAATCAAGCTCATGAGGCATTTATAAAAGTTAGATTATTCTTCAATGGCTATATCATTAATTTACTGTAAATCAGAGGATTACCTGTCAGGTGACTTGCTGACTTTGCCCTTCTGCAGACCTCCATCCCCAGAGTGCTCTGGGGAGCCAAGCTGCCTGCCGTCCCCTCCAAGGCCCCCTGAGAAGTTGATTTCGTCATAGAGGGGAGCAGAGGGAATTGTAGGGGACACGGAGCTTAGGCCATTCAGTGCCTCCAGCAGAGATATGGGCTCAAAGCCAGGGGGAACTGAGTCAGAACTCTGGAGAGAGAGACAAAAAAAGAGAATTACTTATCAGTCCTAGAGATGTACAATGACCAGAGACCACCCTATCTTAAAGAGGGCTTTGTGAATGGCTGTCTACCGAGTGCTCGTCATGGTCCATGGTCTGAGCGAGCACAGGACTGAAGGACACAGGGGAGAGAGCCCCAGGCTTCTTCCTCACAGCTCGGATCTGGAGCAAGGCTCGGAAGGCTGGGGAGAGGAAGACAAAGCACAGATCAGATTATGAACAATAAATTGGACTGCTTAGTCTGTAAAATGTAAACTAGCATCCATTGAAGGACTGTGTGTCCACTAGATGTCTCAATTTCCCTGAGTTCTGAGCAGGTGAGACAAATAGGGCCCATGCCGGAAACCATGTAGTGCTTCCACTCACGCAGTCTGCAGATAGGACAGTTGTTGGCCTGGTAACGCAGTGTGTCAGCACAGGAGTTGCAGAGACACAGGTGTCTGCATGGCAGGATGAGGGTGTCTCGTAAGTCTGACAGACAAACAACGCATTCATTGCTGTTGTCACTGTTCTCATCATCCGATGGCTGCAGTAAAAAATTTAAAAAATAAAACATTTGTTAGGGTGACTAACGCGATGTTGCAAAAATAGCGTGTAAACAGAAAATTGTGACTATATATGTTTTTAGACGGGGTGTCTCAATATACCACACCAAATGTGTACATTGTACATTATCTAAAAGAAAATAATAATGCGGTTGAAAACCTTTGTCTCTTGATTGTTTTTGTTTTCAATTCCATAGATCTCCTGCAGCAGGTAGCTCACACGATCCACCTTTAAGAAGACAGCACAAATGATGGCATGAAATACATGCTTTTTCCTTATTTAGACATCCAATCAACATTTATTTGTGAATATCTAAAAGTACTACAAAAACAGTGTTTATATCAAAACATTACTATTACAATGAATTCCAAGGTCTGCCTTGTAAGGTACTTTCATAAAAAAATCATTAGATTATCAAAAATAACAATTTAAGTTGCAGCCACAACAGACAAAGTAGGGAACAGTACACAACACATGTACAACCATGCGTCAACATACAATTTGCTTCTGCTTCAGAGGCTTGACGGAGAAACTGCCATCAACATGCTGCAAAGGAGGAAATTGTTTTACTTCATTTCATGTGTGAAAACTGAACTTCAAATTATGCTTATGAGTCAAATCCTCTCCTAAAATTGATGGAAGATCACAGTAAATACAGTACCCGTCATAGTTGCAAAGCTTCTCATAAATACATTATATTAAAGGACTATTTTAGAGTTCTTCTTTCAGAGCTTTACTTACTCTCTCAAAGGCAGCCAAGAGTACATGTGCATGTCCCAAGCAATCTGGAAAAGGACACAGGTTAATTAATAGGGGATTACTGTACTCTGTGCATTCACAGTATCTGTTCTAGCACTTTGCTATTTTAGTACAGTTGAGGGCCATATGCCAATTAACTTTGATATCAAGCCAGCCTTCAGATGAACAATTTAAACAACGCACCATCTCCTTCATCAACCACAGCTTGGATTACCATGGGAAAAACTCCTCGATCTAGGTCAAAATTCAGCTATATGGGAGAAAAATGAAAATTTGTTCATGTTTAAACTTAAATACAAAAGGTGAGGGTCAATTTCCTATGTATTGGCTATTGCAGAATGCTGAAGTTCTCAGAAATCATTATTATTTAATGCTGGCACTGGGCCTAGATAATATAACCCACACAGGAGTAAGACAAAGGAGTCGGGGTACTAATACAGATAAGTGTGCACTGCCACCCAAGGTGACAACACATTGTTTTCAACCGTCAGCTGATTACAGCACTCCACTGGATTGGTTGCTGCACATATATACTTACGTCCTCCTCCTTCCACTCTGAGAAATCCATTTTGAAAGATGGCAGAGAGAACTGCTGGCTTACACCTCTCTTGTAGTGAACAGTTTCAGAGACCAACGGTGGACTTTTTGGGTTGTACCTACACAGGACAGACCAAAAGTGAGCTACGGAAGACAATATACAGTTATATATTTTTCAGACCTGACATTCTTGCTGAAAAACACCATCATTGAACAACGCCATTGATGAAAAACAGCATGCATTTGTTCAGATAATGGCCCCTGCATAAAATCACTTTCATCATCTCTTCAGTCCTCCTATCCTGCGTATCCATGGAGACTGGTGGTTACTAAGGACCCACTTTCTCTCTTCCGTTGGGTCTTTTGAACCAGGCTTTCTATACTTCTGTTAGATGTCATTTGGCTATATCCAAAATCCCAGGAACAGTTTTCTAACACATGCATTATTTCTTAACGTCAAATGTATAAACATACATAGTATTGAAGCTAAACATAATCTAATAATTAAAATGCTTTAAATCCAACTCTTACATTGCCATTCCATTGGAGAATTCCTCAAAAGCTTGGCAGTACAAGGTGATAGCCACACGAGCATCTGCGTCAAAGGTGAACTCCACACCATATAAAACCTTCGGCTTCTCTCCTTCCTCAGTGGGAGTGTCAGAGTCATCTTTGTACCTGGTAGGCAAGCAGGCAAACAAACAAAGCTATTAGCAAGAAACCTTCCAAAGTGGCAATTGCTTTTGGGTTTCAATAAAATAAAAATAAAAAGATAAATGTGATGTCTATATATCAATAGGTCTGCATTTATTCTTAAGCCAGATGATAACAAGCTTTGAGGGAGCTCCTTTAAAACAATCACAAAGAATGCTAGAGATGAATACTGTAACTGGCAGGGCTGGGCTGGAACCATTATTTGATTAAGCCTATTCAAATTGAAAATGGATCGATTATGACTTTTTATAAATCGTTTATTCGCATGTTTGGATTGCTTTCTCATAACCTGTCATTGTGCAGTCTGAAATACATTTTCCAAAGGCCACTGTTGGAGAGAGGATAATTTCAGCATTGTAGGAAACGCAGGAGGAGCATATTGTTTCTACATTGTATATATGCCCAAAATAATATGTCTGCTCCTTCAGTGTCACACATGAAATAGATAGAAACAGACTCTCAATAGTATTTATCATTATTGAAATGTGTAACTAGTTATATATTTTTCATTGAAAGTCAAAAATGTTTTTTTATTGAAAGATAAATTGCAGCCCTAATGACTGGAAAAGGAAACCAATGAGAAAGGTTTCATCAACATGTTTTTTCCCCTCACCTGACCAAGCGCAGAGAGTCCTTCCTGATGTTGACCAAACTTCTCAGGGTCTTCACAGGCTCATGGGGTGCTGGGGTCACATATGGAAACTACACAAAAAGCGTGACACAAAACAATGCATGAAATTAGCTGGACTAATTGAACTGAGTCGTGTATAATTGAAGTTCCAGATTAAGGGGTATACTTGAACACTGAAGTCAGCAGCATGAAATACACTGCACTCTGTAATTATTGGGACAGTGAAGGGTTGTTTTCCTTCTTTTGGTTCTATACTCGAAAAGCTTGAAATCAAACAATTACTATGAGGTTAAAGTACAGGTTCTCAGCTTTAATTGAGGGCATGTGTGTACATATTGGTTTCACCATTTATAAATGACAACAATTTGTATAGGCTACACAATCCCCCTATTTCACGGCATCAAAAGTATTGGGACCCATTAAAATTAGGTTCAAATTAACCACTCATGTAGTGGAGTCTGTGACCGATTTAAGTCTGTGACCCATTGACCCCACCAGACGCTGGGTCTGTTTGCCTATAATCGTATCAACAGGCAATGAATGCATGTTAATTTGGATTTAAATCTGAAGATTGGCTTGGCAAGTCAAGAACTTTTAATTTTTTGGCCCTGAAAAACTCTGTAGTTGCTATGGCAGTATGTTTGAGGTTATTGTCTTACTGTATGATGAAGCACCGTCGAATGAGATTGGAGGCATTTGCTTGTACTCAAGCAGACAAGATGTTTCAGAAGTCTGCTGCTGCCAGTTCTAGTGGCAGCTATAAATAAAAAACCCTTCCACCATGTTTCACAGGTGTGGTATGCTGTGGATCTTGGACAGTTCCTTTTTAATAAGACTAGACATTGACAGCTCTATTATACCTGCACAAATGTGACACCTGACTAACCTGAAATACCTGTCAAGCAAATTGTCCCAATACTTTTGGTGCCATGAAATAGGGGGACTACGTATGAAAAGTTGTTATTTCTAAATGGTGAAACCAATATGTACAGACATATCCTTAAATAAAAGCTGAGAATCTATACTTCACTCTCATAGTAATTGTTTTATTCCAAAAGCAAACTTTTTGAGTGTAGTCAAAAGAAGAACAATGCTTCACTGTCCCAATATTTACGACGGGCACTGTGTGAAACTTAACATAAGACATTCAACCAATTTAAAGTTAACGTTGTGACCTTACCTGCACAGGCCTATTACCAAGGAAGTTCAGATCCATGTTTTCTCCAAATAAATATCCCTCTGGGTGAGGAGTGTCAAATTTCTCCCCTCCCATGAAAAAATGGCTGGCAAAATAATTTCCTACACAGAAAATGTAGAACCATGATCTAGCTAATCAACACGGCCGATATTTCACAGGTTGATGACAACATAGCACATACTAGTCATAATGCAGCAAGTAATAAGCAACACAAAAAAAGTCTAGCGACACTTGTTACTAGTTACACTGTTATGATCATTTACATTTCCAATACATACATAGACTTAATTCTACTATGCTAGCCATTGTACTGTTTCAACACATGCCAATAACACAATAATTGCATGGATTAGAGGCAATGTAGCCAGCTCTTCGACTACTGGAAGACTACTGGAAGTCTGGGTTAGCGGATTTACCTGATTTCGGTGGGAATCTGTACGCAGAATTAGCCTGGATATCAATGTCCTCAACGCCAGCGATTCTGCGACTTAGTATTGAGCCCATATTTCCGACTCTATCGTTCCAGCTAACGATGTCAATGTGTTTGACAAACTATAGCTAGCTATCTTACTGCAATAAATAGCTAGCAATAATAGCTAACCTAGCAAAGCTAGCTAGGTTAGCTTCCCGATTGAGCTGGCTATTTATCGACCCGCTGCCAAGTTTGGACTTGTTTTGATTTTGCACAATTACCTAACTAGCTATCAATACTTTACAGTCTACAAAACAATTTCTACGACAGGGCCACGAATAATATGATGTCTCCGCTATATAAAATAAAACAGTTACGAGTATCCAGCTAGATAGCTTGGCCCCGTTTGTTGTTCTCGCTAGGTGACGTTGTAGCATTCTTATTTATGATTGGCTGAAAACACGTTCCCAGTGACAAGATACATGGGATTTGTAGTTGACGTGTGTATCGCTCCGCTCTCTCATTTCATCTCTCCGATTTGCTACCGTGAGTTGTCAATCAAGGGGTGCTCAGTCAGGACACTTGAGTTCATACAGTAAATATTTGGGTTTGCGCTGGGTGTGCTGCCTAGTGTCTGCATGGTCGATGGGAGGAAGGGCTAATGTGAGGGAGAATAACATCAAGGTCTGAGCACCAAGCAAAGGAAAACTTTCAGTATTGCATTTTCAGTATTGCGTTTCTGCAAACATGGATGATCTGAAGAACCAAGTTATGATAAATCAGTTTGTCCTCACTGCTGGATGCACGGCAGACCAGGCAAAACAGCTTCTACAAGCGGCTCATTGGCAATTCGAGGTAAGGAAGCTTGTCTTTATGGTCACCGAAATGAGGGGAGATCATTCTGAGTGTCTGACTAATTGGAGAACATAAAAAAAAGTGTATATATTTACATTAAGGATTCAAAAAACACCTCTCATTAATACAATGTTATCATAATGTTTCCAGTAATCCTTACACTTCAATTATGCAATGAAACAATGAAAATGTATGGTGGATTTAGCTTATTCGGCCAATTGTAGCATTCACAGCATATATATAAAATACTGTTGCTGTATTTTCTTCTTTCTATATTTGCAACATTGTAGACTGCACTAAGTGCCTTTTTTCAAGAAACCAACATTCCATACAGTCACCATCATCAAATGGTAAGTATAGATATTATTATTGAATAATTATGAATAATGATTGATTAACCATGTATAATTATTATTATCTAATTAGTATGAACTTATTTTACAACTAGGCTACACCGGTACAGTATATGCCCTTGCCATGTCCGCCATGTTGTACAGACGCCTGACAAAAATAAACACATAGTGGCCACGTTGTTCTTGCACGAAGTTGAGACATACTGCAATGATATAGCTGCATACTGCAATGATCGACTCTTTTCGGTTGAACCTGTCGCATGATAGCCTACCGGTATAAAAATACACAAACAAATAGTTTGAGGCCATGCACTGTCTGTTATTCTTTTTAATCTGTCTGAGCAAATATGTGGATATTTAGAATCACTGTATGCCCAATTTATTTTGCCCAGCATGATAACAACGGACGACAGTGCGTTAATGATTAGCCACTGGGTGGTCATTGACCTGGCTGTGTAATGGATTAATTTGTTTATAGAAAAAACTGCAGTGCAAACTGGCACGTGAATTTCTCCTTTTAATCATTTGACCATCATACTTGTGTTTCCATGTCAGACAAAGACTGGATTCTAGGACTATTTCTCTTGAGACATAATTACACTGTTGTTAACCAGACATTTTGTCTTGAAATGGCGTATTCCAAAAACAAAACCTGCATTCATTTAATATCAGAAAGAGTGGTACAGTAGACCTAACAGTGCACATATTGTAGGTATCCTCCAATTCTTTGCTGTATTTATAGGTGAACAGCCTAGAGACGTTTAATGTGTAAAGGAATGTTACAGCCACACAATGACAATCAAGCATGTCCTCAAATGAACAAGAGTCAGAAGAGAAGTTTAGTTAAGAGGCCTTGCTGGCAGATCACACAATGGAGGTCAGTGCTAGCTAGAAATGTAATGGGATGTTACATCCCCAGAACGTGATTCAGAGGCAGTGAGGGGTATTGTACTGTAAACATCTTTAAATTACAGGAGACTAAGGCCAAAGCCCGTGTTTATGTAATAGACATGTGTTTTGTCACAATGTTTCAGTAGGATGCAGGTCTAGAATGAGGGTCTGTTACAGCTTTTGTAAACAGAATATTACTGTATCACTGTATGTCTGTCAATGTCCCTTTTTGGGTTGGTTATTTTAAGCTCAGTGGCTAATTTAGATGCCTCCTCATGCCTGCTATGCGGGTATCTGTTTGAGATGAAAATTAAACCATAATCAAGCACTTTGAACAATTATGGAGCATTCCGTACTGTATATACAATAGCACATTGTTTCATGGGCAACACTGGTTGGCTGGATGAAGGGCTTCAGTACTGGGTACAGTTTGCCATTGTTTATTCTGAGACACAAATATGGCACACTGACAATAAACAAGACGAAAACATTGACCACACTCAAAAATAGGTATTTCCCTGGTAGCACTTCCTAATACAGTGTCTCTCATATCAAACAGGACTGTTTCTATAGCAACTGCAGCTACAGAGTACAACATCTCCTGTGTGTTTACAGTGCATTCGGAAAGTACTCAGACCCCTTCACTTTCTCCACATTTTGTTATGTTACAGCCTTGTTCTAAAATGGATTAAATTCATTTTTTCCCTCATCAATCTACACACAATACCCCATAATGACAAAGCCAAAACAGGTTTAGAAATGTTTGCAAATTTATTAAAAATAAAAACTGAAATATCACATTTACATAAGTATTCAGACCCTTTCCTCAGTACTTTGTTGAAGCACCTTTGGCAGCGATTACAGCCTCAAGTCTTCTTGGGTATGACACTACAAGTTTGGCACACCTGTATTTGGGGAGTTTCTCCCATTCTTCTCTGCAGATCCTCTCAAACTCTGTCAGGTTGGAGGGGGAGTGTCGGTGCACAGTGCTCAAGGACATTCAGAGACTTGCCCGAAGCCACTGTGTTGTCTTGGCTATGTGCTTAGGGTCGTTGTTCTGTTGGAAGGTGAACCGTCGCCCCAGTCTGAGGTCCTGAGTGCTCTGGAGCAGGTTTTCATCAAGGATCTCTCTGTAAATGTGATATTTCAGTTTTTTATTTTTAATAAATTAGCAAACATTTCTAAAAACCTGTTTTTGCTTTGTCAATGTGGGGTATTGTGTGTAGATTTATGAGGAAAAGAATGAATGATATGTTATTGCTTTTTTCAATTTCATTACAATGCTGGTAGCTAAAGCAGATGTAAAACTTTGTAGATTACCAGTATTCACAGCAGATCTACTGTACCAAGCAAGATGACAATATGGCTGATGCATTTTATGCACATGCTTTAGGTTCTCTGTGCATTGTAAATGACTATTGTATATTGAATAAAGGCATACCCATTATCAATGCAGCTAGTCAACCCTAATGTGATATTCTTTTGTTGCTATACTGCACTATGGCAAAACCTTAGCAATATATGTTGCATTAAGCTTATAACTTTGAGTTTGTCTTTGATAACTGCCTTCAGTGCTGTTGATATAGCCTAGTGAGCATTGTCCATTATGTAAGGGTCATTAATAACATTTTGTGCATTTATCCCTTATTTTGGGACACATTTGGAAGCACACGGAACATGCTACAGTAATGTGTCATCTTAAGTCATAGACAAGGTTGAGAAGAAAACCAGCACTGAACAGCAAGACCTTCGGGAGAATTTATTATATGTGCACTTGCATGGACACTTGCGAAATTCAAGTGATTTAAAAATGTTTTTACTAGACTGTGGTGATTTTGACACTTGAGCCTATTTCAATCCTATCAACTCAAAGTAATTAAATTGTCTAAACTGTCTCTACTTACTGTCTGTAACTGTCTTACAATAAACACATATGTTTACCATTGTCAAAACTACTTCTGAGGGCATGCTCATACTTCAGGGAGCCACCTGTTCCTCTGTAGTTCCATTACAGATCACTGTATGAACTTGGCATATGGTGCAACTAGTCTATGATGTGGTGGATATCCTGTCCACACATGAGAAACAGACAGTGTGGTAGCCTGTACTGGGTTGAGGTGACTTGTGACAATGATTGCTGTTACCTTTTATGTCACAGAGAGGATGATTCCTTTGAACTCTCTGGGGCCTTGCTCCTGGGATGGTGTTGGTTTTGGCTGGGCCCTCTGTTTGGCAGTTACACAGTGGTCTCCTGAGGGCTATTCTGTGTCATCTCAGCTGAAGAGAACACTAAGAGCAGGATGTTGAAGTTTGCAGAAAGGCAGGGGGTCAGTCTGAGGAAGTCAGAACTCTTCAGGAAATGTTTTTTTCCATTCTGCCACAATAATTATGTTGTAATCTTAAATATAATTTCTCATATTATTTAATGGAATAAAATAACAAACTTAAGCTTGGTTTAAATGTCCTTTAGATCCAGGAATAATGTAGACCAAAGATTCGATAGCCAGTTGAGAGATATGCTTATACAAAAAATATTTTGCTTTTGATTAAATGGTTTGTAATTTAATTTTCTCTCCTTTTTACTTTCATGTAGATGTGCACTCCAGCCAATACACCAGCAACACCTCCCAACTTCCCAGATGCACTCGCAATGTTCTCCCGACTGAAGGCCTCAGAGAGCTTCAACAGCAGTAGTCCCATGGCCTCCATGGCTACCTCTCCCCCTCATCAGGTCAACTGGGCCATGGGCCCCCCTGCTCCGGGTCAGCAGGGCCTGTGGACTCATGGGCAGCTGCCCTCTCAGGTGCCTCCCCCAGGGTGGCCTGCAACCGTTACTCAGCAAGCCTCCAGCCAACAGGCTAGTTTTACCATGGAGGCAGAGAGGTGAGAGCAGGGCAATAACATGAGGAACCAACATTGGCAGTCCATTTGACAAAGTGACAAATGGGCTGCAATGGAAAGCAAACCAAGCTATGTGTATATGCACTGAGGATAGACAGGAGTGATGAGTACACATCTGATAAAAAAACTCATGTGATCCTGATTTGTAAATCTACAAACAGAAACCATTTTAGTTGGACCATTGAACCTATTTTTCATTATTTTCTGAAGCCAGAGGTGGACTTTACGGCATTTTACCTTGTCTCTCTGGATTTGTTTCTAATCTGTTAATGGACTGGATGCCTTTGCTACTGGGGTTGCACTGCTGAAATAGCATTTCCATACTTTTTAACCACATCAAAAATCTGTATACAGATGTATAGTGCATATTGTTTGTGTGTTATTATTACTTTTTTTTTTTCTTTTTTTTATTTCAAACCTGGATTGATTGTATGAAAATTAAATCAAAGAACACCAGCATTCAATGAATGGCTCTTGTTTTACAGAGAGTGTAGCCTATGTTTGTATTGAGACTTATGGCTTAGGGAACAGCCTGGTCTGCATTTGTTGCTATAGCTACTAGTGTGTTGGGAGGAAAAGTGAGCTAAAAGTGTCTCAGAACCAGACGTCTTGCATGTTATTCCAGCTGTGTGCCATCTCTATGTAGCAGACACAGTGTTGTTGCTTAAGATTGAAGTCAGCACATTGTGATGTTGGCTCTCAGAAACTCTTGTCTCTCAAAAGTTGGAATCTATAGTTCCGATGCTCTCTTAATTTTGTAAAGAGTGATTGGACAGAGGAATGTTGCAACTAAAATAGATGCACAAATGTAGGGATGGCACCACACAAACATATTCTGTTATACTGTACCCTCTATGGTTCTTCCCAAAATGACTGAACTGAGACAGCTCCCACAACAATTGTGGATTTCTTTATAAACTTTATTATTTGTGTTTCTGAATTAATATTGTATGTATTACACAGCATAAATCCTGAATCTGATTCTCTACTGTATGTGTCAAATGGACATGGGGTTCACATGATTGTACTGACAGTTACTGAAGCTTTGTCACAACATCCTGGGTTCTGCTAGTATTTCCCAGATGGAAATGTATCTCTTTATTTATCTCGAAGCAGATATAAAGCAGTATGATGCAGTCATCTGTCACACAGATAAGGGAGAGACAAACCAGGAGGAATGCTATAATATTGTGTAATGTTTCAGGACCTCCTTGAATTTGTTAATAACATCAGCATACACAGGAGATGTGGCCATAGACTGTTTATTCAACACCACAAGGACAGGGACAGGCAGAGACCAAACAGTGCTATGGCCACCCTGCTTATGTGGTAGAGATTTGTTTTCACAGATTCTATAAAGATCCATGATTTTCACATGACAGCTCGCTTAGGAAATCAGCCCTCTCTTTCCATAGACCCCTCTTGTTTTCATGCATATTGTATAATTCACAGTGTTTGTCTGTAAGCAATTAAACTATTCTGTATTTAGACTTCATGCTTCAGTGTTTTTCTATCCTTGCAAAAGCAGCAGTCCATTCTCGAAGGTTGACATCAGTTCTCTGACAAGTGGTTAATGTTGCAACAGTCATAACAGACAGGGTTCAAACATTAACCAATGCCAGGTTGGACTGTGCGCCTATCAACCTGCAGTAATTGTTGTTCCAATAGAAAATCACATGTTCAACATGCATTCTTTGAATAACAGTATAATGCTGTGCTGACACTGAACTCATGGATCTGAGTTGGTGTTTATGCTGCAAGTTGCTGCACTGTAAAACTCTTAAGCAGGGTAGCACATAATGCAGTTGATTAAGCATAAGCACGTTTAGCTATAACCATACTAAGCAGAGGGTTTGGGTCTACTGGAGATTTACTTTAGCCTGAAATAGAATGGAGGAGATGGTAAAAGCAAGCATCAGGGGAGATCAGCAATGTGACTTGCTTTTGCCCCAAAATGAAAGTGGAGAACACTGAGGCATGCAAACACAAATAACAGCTGCTCCCATAATGCAACACACCTCTCTCTTTCTTTCTCCACACAGAAACAGTAATGAAGAATGGGTTGTGTCTCCTCTTTGACTATCCTTGTTTCACCTCAACTTCACTGGCGGCAGCAGGGACCACTGGCCTCCCCACCCTCCTCTTGCCCCCCCCCTTGTCACTTCGCTGTGTGTGTTTCTGTGTTTGCAGGGCGTGACATGAATACCAGGCATCTGCCAGGTTGGCCAGGTGACTGTGGAGCTGCCAGGAACATGAGATGGAGCAGATTTGACTGAATTCTCAGCAAACAGATATTCCTCGCCCCTCTACTCGCCATTATTTTGTGCTCGCATTCCAACTGCCCATTGTGGCCTCCACAATCCATAAAGCTTAATGGTACCTAACCAAAGGATAGGCATTATTAGTCTCAGACATTATTAGTGCATTTTACACACATATTCAATGATGGAAAGTGTTATTTACTGTATACTTCAATAACGGAAACACATTGTACATTCAATCCACTGGAAATTCTTGCCTGGACTCAACAAAAAGGTCTAATATTTTTCAGTCAGGGTCACTGTTTAGATGAACTATTGCAATCTGTATGGAACTCACGTACTAGATAAGACGTATGTGGGCAACTGTGAGGAGCTGGTTGATTACTGATATAAAAACATTCAGTAATCACACAGTTAGTATGAATGGAACAAGCAGGAACTGGGTGAAAGGTGATGGGAAGTTATACACATTAATACATGAGAGACTAAAGGAATGGAGGTAAGGATTGCAGAAGAAAACAGAAAGAGCAGCAACAGTATGTTTATGATTTTTAAGACTCACTGCTGCCATGTCATTAACATGTCTCATTGGCTGAAACTGAATGATCACACACACACACACACACACACACACACACACACACGCTGCTGCTGATTGCTAGTTACCATACATTTTTTGCTGAGATAGGAAGAACAGAACTCTCAGAGGATGGGGAGGAGACACACTTTCCCACAATGCCTCTCACTGCCCTCCCCCTCCCTTCCTGCCTCATTACATAACAGCAGCTTTGCTGCATCACTGCAGTGTGGCCCCATCCCTCCTCACAGAGACTGATCGCAGAACAGTCTCTGCAGGAATGGTTGGCATCTTTACATCTGTGGGATGCACAGGGTTGCTAAGACCAAAGGATTCTGCTCTTCGTCGAGTCTACCAATTTGCCTTGTTGGTATGACTTTACTATTATGGAAGTGTAGCTGAGGTGAGTTGGAATCACGCTTTCATGATGAAGTAGCCCTGCCTGAGACATGTAAACTTTCACCCTCTGACCTCGAGAATGTGCTCTTGGACTAATGGTAGACACTTGGGTCTTGCTGGTGGGAGACCCACGTTTGAACTCAGCCCGTCACAGAAGCATACGACAACTTCACCAGTAAAAAGATAATTCAAACAAAATAAATAAAAGAATGGACCTTATTGATGAGTTCCAAACAATTGGTAAAGTTTTTGTGAGACATTTAAAAACACAAAAAGGTTTTAAAACCATTTGAACATCCATAATGCAGTTCAATTGTGGAAGTACAATTGTAGAGTTGTTCAAAGGTTAAAAAATATTTATTCCTGAGGGAAGCTTCTGACAGTCACTGTACAGTGAGGACAGAGCCCTCTACTGGATCTTTAGGAAACACCTCAATCTCAGTCTTGGGCCGACAGTAAACTGAGCATGCATTGTAAGAGGCCATCAGAAGGCAGTGAGACTGCTATGAGGGGTGAGTCTGTGGATAGTCTGCCCCTGAGTGCCACTGTATCGGGAGGTTTTCTTTGGCTGTGCACCTACTTCCTGCCATTCTGTACAAGGAAATAAGCTAGTATTGATATCTGCCTTTTTATTAGAACTGAAAATATGTCTACATATCCCAAAGAACGCATTATCATGTTTCAGTGACAGGTATTCGAAGGAGTACACCCAAGATGAGAACATTTTAGAGATATCATCATTCATGAAACACAAACACGTACAGTATTGTTCAGCATTGGTCAAGTTGTACAGGCTGATGTCAAGGACTGGGTTTTAACAGTTAGATATTCCAATTACTGGTAAGTAATGTTTGTACACTGAAACATGGCAGAAATTCACAACATGGACATTAGATTAACATCCAAGTGTGGATATCTTTGGATATTTTACCTGCACATTCCACCAACAGCAAACATGTCTGCAAGGGTCCCCAAGGGCTTTATAAAATGTAAACCACCAGGGGGCCTTCATGTACAGAGCTTTGTTGTTCTGTGGGCCTATCACAATAGGACACATATTTTATTTCAAGTGAACTCCACAAAATGTTAAAGGTGAACTGTGGTGTTTGGAGAGGATGGTTGAACATGGAATGTAAAAACATGTACTTGCCATACAAGTAGGACAAATTAATAGAGGAATAGGAGACCCACAACAGTGATGTTTACGAAAAGGCTGTTGCATCTTTTTAAGATTTAACTCATTCTAAACCAAGTTGGTGAAATAGTTTAACATAGCTTACCCATTTCCCATTAAAAATGTAAGGCCAACATCACTAATTGATCCACAGGGCTAATTGAGGGATAGTATGGGCTGCTCATAATGGCATGGGCTGCTCATAATGCCTCTGTGTTAGTGAAGTGGTCACCTTTTATGAGTTACTCATGCAGTACTCTCCTATATTCTCAATCTCCCTTAATGACCACAAGCATAAATAATATAGACCATTCATTGGGGCAGAGGAAACATTTTATAGAACAGGGGAAGAGACATACTAAAACAGCAATCCAGCAATGTCAAGTAGAATGACCTATAGAATGATCTTACTGTTCAAACGTAACAACATGTCATGTTGGCAATCGTATTATGGTGCAGCATTTTGTCATAGGCCTACAAATAAGATGTCGGCCTGTGATGTTGCCCAGAATACCATTCATTATGGCCAAGTGTGGTCTCAAGCAAAGATAATAATGGGTTTTCCTCCACCTATCCCTGTGTCACTGTCAAGATTGCACATTTCATGATTTTATCATAACAACTGTATTTTTCATGAATACGAAGTCAAAAAGTGCAACTTCAGTAGGCTAATGTGTTTGAAATGTAAAAAAAAAGAATGATAGGCAGACCATCAATGAGGCAGACTCAGTCACTCAGCTAATAACCCCTCGCTCGCTAAGCACAGTTACGTCAAAATCCCTCCTAGAGGCGGATGTTTAGGTGATTCATGACAAGAGTGGCTAGCGAACGTTTTCTAACTTGGGTACCATCCTTCCGATCAAATGTGGGATATTTTTGATAACTTTGCAACCTAATTCCTATTGTGTGTGGTAGAGACAAGAACGGCGCATCAGGTAAATGTCGAGTGGCCATTTTTAAGTCCAATTGAATATGAGAGAGATTGTTGTAACATTGTTACTGCTCCTGTGTCAGCTGTCTTTTTGTTGTTGTTAGCCCGCAGGCTAGCCCAGAATGAGCTCAAGCTTGCGCCGTATCCATATAGCTGGCTAGCTGTGAATGAATATTCGTGTCAGGCTGAATAGGTATTGCCAGCCAACTCTCTATCTAGGATCGGTCAGTAAGTTAGCTAGCTATTTGATATCTAGTTAGCTAGTGTTCGTATTTGACAGCTAGCTACTAACTTAGTTACTCTAACAGCATCAATAGCTAGCTACAAAATCATCCATAGCTAACTATCTTAACAGCGTGCTATATTGTTTACTATTTCTTTGTAAACAAACCAGCTGTTTCAACGTGGTGATGGTAAAGATGTACAGATTTGTAGCTAGCTGGATAAAATAGCTAGTAGCACGTCAACGTCAACAACCCCTGAACACAGAGAAAGCAGCTAGCCAGCTCACTAGCTATTACGTAAAGCGAATGCATGGTATTTTTGCAAGTTGGGTTGAGCTGGATCATCTGGGTAAATATAGAACATCCCGGCAAGAAGATTCAGTCTGGCAAATGGATAATTCTAGAGAGCTAGTATCGTTGTGCTAGCTGTGGTGATGATGAGTGCGAGTTGTGATAAGAACATTATTCCCCAACATTTAGGGTGACATTATGACTGCTATGTTCAGGACATCACAGTCATCATACAGTAGTAGAAAGTAGGCTATATGGCTCTAGGCCAAGGAGTTATTTCCAAAGAAATTACACAAATGATGATGAGGCGTATACAATGGTGTGAGAAAATGAAATACAATTCTGTGGGAAAATGAAAATCCTAAGAATTTTCCTCAAAACTCTTTGTGTTTAACACTTAAAGGCATTTTTCAGTGGCTAGTCGGTGTTCACATCAGACACACAAATGGTGTCTGATTGCTCTCTTTCTTATCGCTACCCTCTGAATTCCACTATTACAGGTTCCTTTTTTTATTGCCCTGGACAATTATTTGGCCTGTTTTGCAGGCCAGCCTTCTAATCATCTTAAGGTCATGACTACAACCTTAGAGACACACAGAGGCAGGGTTATCCCACAGGACAGGCCTCTTTCCCCCAAGTCAGCTGACTAAGACGTATGGCGGGACAGCTGGTGGCCTTGCAGCTTTCAAGGCTATGTTTTGAGATGCAGTTTCAGAGGCACATGCAGTCAATGATGAGGTTTAGATTGTATAGCCTTGTAGGGAAAGCTACATCTAAACTGTATCCTAACGAACTGCACTGCTTTCTTCAATTATGAAAGAGAGATACCGAAGTTCTTGATATAGAACCGGACCTCTTAACTGTGCCAAAACTGTCACCTCCACTTCTGTCAGAGGGCCATTCAACCTCAATTATGCCAAAGTAAATTGTAGTAAGAAGACTTTGGAGTTAATTTCTCTGATGTATTTTTGTTATGCCAGTTTTAATGCTAAATTTCAGTGACAGTTCTGTTAGGATTAGCCCAGCCCTGTAGTATGATTTAACTTAGGCCTAAGACCCCGGCTTATAATGTTTATATTGGAGACTCAAAATGTCAATGTGCTCAAGTGTGGTGGGACTTTGTCTAGGCCGGAGTGTTCTTTAAGGAAGAGTGGCACCAATGAAGGGGTTACTTTTCTATTGGCCAAAATAGTCCCTTTACATTTTACCAACAGAACATGTTGCCAGGCAACCGGTTGTTTTTGTTCAATAAAATGTCAATATGGGTAAATCCTGTTTAACCTGGAAGCTATATGGAACTATTTGAAGTGCATTGGTGCCACTCTTCTAATATACCACTCTGGTCTAGGCTATTAGCCTAGCAGTAAGCTACATTTTAAAGTATGTTAAAAAGTTGGCCTATGTTTGTGAACGTAGCTATAAATGCCAAACACCAACTTCATGTCATCTTTGTCTCTTTTTTTTGTTGTAGACTGTTGGCAGGAAAACAGGCTTTTGTGGTGGAAACTACCCCTTGTCATCAGCAGGTAAATGACCTTTACAGTCACCATTGCTTCGTTCTATTTTTGTGTAAATAGTGGTGGCTCTCAGAGGACATTTGTGTAATGTTTGTTATTTTTGTGGATTCAAACCCTTCTAATGTATAGGTCTAGTACATTGACCCCAGTGACAGTAACCTAGTCCTACGCAGCTTTGTACAGCTTTTACTGTTCATCTCACCCATCACATTTATCTGACAAAATCACTTAATTTAAATGATCAATGGCGAAATCAATACGGAGATTGAATAACTGATAAATGAATTTATTTAAATGCATCAGCAACTCAAATGAGAGGCATCGCTATCGTGTTACAGTGTGTGGATATTGAACTGTAAGGCCTGTGTGTGCTTTCCTCTCACAGTGGCTGAGCAAGTCCAAGGCCAGTGGTGAGTGGCAGCTCCTTTCCCAGGCCCCCCCCCCCATCCAGAGATCGGCCAGCATGTCCAGTGACCCCCCTCCTCCCTACCCTGGAGGCCCCAGTGCCCCTCTCATTGAGGAGAAGAATGGACAACCTATTGTCTCAGGTACAATGACATGCTTTTCCAAACTGTCCTGTGCTTGATGTGCATCCTTTTATTTAAAGCAAGCTTTTATTCGAGAATGTTTGTCGTTTAGTATGGTATTAGTTAGGCCTAAACATTTGAGTATTTAAACCGAGATGAGGCTGGCAGGTAGTAAAATATAAATATGGTATGGGTCGTCAAATAGGTAGATGGCAGGACAGATCCTCAACAGTGGCTCATGGAGTTTTGACTGGTCTACTTAAGGTTCTGCTCTGTAGCTAGCAGTTAGGCTAACTGGAATTAATTAGCACGTGCCTTTTAAATGCCTCACATATCAGTCCTTTTGTGGCTGATTTAGAGAAAGGCCAAGAGAAAAAGTCACCAAGGAAACCTTGAAAGTAGGCCCCGTGTCCGTAAACAAGTCTCTTTCTTTGTTTGGGCTACGCCTCCACCCCGTCCCGAGTTTCCACGCTCATGAACAAAGTAATGTTTTTGTCCAGTTGAAGGAATGTGATCAACAAAGTCTATTTGTTGCTAACTTTGTTTCAGTTTATATGTGGTCAAAAAAGAGGGAGAAATGTACTTGAAAGATAGTAATGCTTGGTAAAAAAAAAAAACACACTAAATTTTGCTCTCAGTCACAGATGAATAGACATCTCATAGATAATGTGAATATTAACGTTGATTTCTAATGTAAGTGATGCTTCTGCAATAATATCTTAACTGAAAGTTCTCTAATAACGTGTGTGTGTGTGGGTGTGTGCGTGCGTGCGTGTGTGTGTGTGTGTGTGTGTGTGTGTGTGTGTGTGTGTGGGTGTGCGTGCGTGCGTGCGTGTGTGTGGGTGTGTGTGTGGGTGTGTGCGTGCATGTGTGCGTGCGTGCGTGCGTGTGTCTCTATCTTTAAGGCGCGGCCCCTGTAACGACAGGTCCTCCTCAGGGACACCCCTTGCCTCCAGACTATGGCCCTCCACCCTACGAGGCCACATTACAGCCAGGCTTTCTGCCCCCACACGTCCCAGGAGAAGGGCCCATGCCCATGCCCATGCCCATGCCCATGCCACACCCACACGGTATGCCTGCTAGCATGGCTGCTCACAAGGGCACTGAAATAAGATGCACAGAAGGAAATAAATATAATGTAAACACAAATGGTGTTCAAGGCATAAGGTATCATGGCCATGTTAATTAAGCACGAGTTCTGTGCTACTCTTCTAAAGAAACTTGAAAATGCAGGCACATGTACAGTATAGGTAACTCTCTATGTCTTGCTCTGCAGGTGTCTACTACCCTCCACCAGGTCACTTTGCCCATTCCATGCCAGGGCAGTTTGGCCCTGGGCCCAGTCACTTTGGCCCTTTGGGAGGTCACACGGCCACTGTCCTGGCTCCTCCTGGTGCAGCCACCACAGTGACTGTACTGCAGGGGGAGATGTTCCAGTCCGCGCCGGTGCAGACTGTCTGCCCACACTGCCAGCAGGCCATTGTCACCCGCATTAACCACGACGTTGGCCTCATGAACACACTCTTTTGCCTCTTCTGCTTCTTTGTGGGGTAAGTCAGTTTGGCTACTTAGTATAGGAGCTACACACAGAGCAAAATACTACACTAAATACTAACAAAATAGAATTAGAATTAGAAGCAAGCGATGTTATATATGAGAAGACAATATTCATGTTCATTTGTGTTGACATTTTTCTCTTTCTTTTCCGGACTACAGGTGTGATCTAGGCTGCTGCTTGATTCCCTGTCTGATTGATGACCTCAAGGATGTGACACACACTTGCCCCAATTGCAGGGGCTACATCTACACATACAAGCGTATATGCTAACCACCGACAGACAAATGCCTCACAAGACACGTACAGTATATGCACACACATAAACTCACAGCGCCTCCTGGTGGTAGTTGCAGCCTTTATCTCATTTTTTTGCTCAATGTGTTGTGCTTCATTTAGCCCTCTTAGCAGTAGCCTCATTTTATAAATCATCATTCACCCTGTACTTACTGTATATACTGTCCAGATTCACTTACCTATGTACAGAGATTTAGATAAGCTGTAGAAACCTCACATTAAATCAGATTAAAAGCAGGAAAACATATCCATAGGGAAGGATAAGTGACTAATGCTGTATATCTTGCACACTGTATGAAGGTTAAGGGAAGGCTTGGAATTGTAACTTATGCATTTATGGAGCACATTGGAGAGGTACCGCCCAGGGAGGTCACACTTAGAAAGCTGTGAAAATGGTCACTTTACTTAATTGAAATCATCTGTGAATCTTGCTGAGATGCAAATTTAACAATGAAGTCAGCAATTGCAGGGTCAGTATTGTTTGTCTTTATTGTAATTATTTGAAGTATTTTATCTATTATTTTAACATGTTAATATTGAAGACTATGAAGGTTCTGCTAATGCCGTAGGCAAACTTGTTTTTGTTCGTATTCATTCTGTCCTCATTCTGTATTCATACAACCTGAATAATGTACCCCCCCTAACCGTCGGTATACTAAATAACCATTAATCAGATTTGTCCTGACAAACTCTAGTCTAGAAAGAAAGAGTTTGTTGATTTATTTAGGTTGCTATTTAGTTTGTCTGCTTAGGAGTGGTCATGGGGGGGGGAATATGTATCTGTTTCTTTTTCAGTCCTCTTGATGCTAGTCACTAAATGTTCCGTGATTTTTGCTAGAGCTGTCACACAATAATGCCCTTTGTCCATATTATTGTATTAAATTTTGATAATAAAGCAAATGTTTGTGCATATAATGGCATTGCGAATGTGCAGTGCCCATGTGAAATTTCATACAATCATAAAATCATCATTGCCAGGAATGCACATGTTTTTCTTCGTCTGTCTATGGGTTAGCTGGTTGGAGAGTTTTTTTTAATCTTGATAAATAACTAGATTTAGGACTAATACCACAGACGTGATTTTTGGATACATTTGAAATTCTGCTTGGCTTAAAACATAATAATTAGTAGTTAGATTTGTAGACACTGCTTTTTATATCAATGTCACTGACATCCATACCTTCACAAAACATGAGCATTATCATACCACATGGCCTTTAGAGGCAGGAGCTGTTTGCTAGTTGAAACAGTAGCTAAGTGGTATTTTTCCAGATAGGAGAAGAATGATGCCAACCTGACAGAAGCTAAATAAATCTGCTTTGCCTGGAGGGTTTCATTAAAATGATGAGACGCTCTGCATGACATCAGAGTAATCTTGTGCTGTCCTCTCTCAGGCCATATGTCGAGTCTGCTGTGCTGGCCCAATGTGTGTCAAGCTGCGTTACCCCACCCAATCCAAAACAGATTATCCTTTCACTGGTGATATTGTCTGCTGATGTTTAGGGGAAATAATTAAAGTCTAGTCCATCCAGGTTTAAAAAAATAATAAAAAAATTCCTCTTCTGTGTCTCTGGGCACTGTAAATGTGTTGCCTACTTATTAGGTCAGATTGAAAGTATCAGTGTAACTACTTACTATAGTGCCTGGGTTGACTGGAAGAGAGTAAATGGATTGAAAATAACTAGATAAGAATGTTATGAATGAAATCAACTTGTGATGAGTATCATTAGGGAGGACCTCATTCATGATGAACAGTGTGTGGTCATTCAACTTCATCTCAAATACATGAACATCTTAGGCATGACAGTGCTTAACCCTGCCACCCTATCCGTTTAATCAAAGTTTTGGTCCCAAAGCTACGAAGTCTGCTTCTACTGCAGTGTTCCTTGTCTATGATTGCTTGCATTGCTCTGATGATGCATGTAAGTCTATAGCCTTGATACAGTTGTACAAGAGCTGGTTTGTCACCAAGTCTTTGTTTAAATAATCTTGCAGATTTAAGGAATGCTAGTTATCAACTGCTTCATAATGACATGTCAATATGCAGCCCCCGTAAACCGATGTATAATTCATGATTTTCAGAACTCTTCCTTAAAAACTAACAACAGTATCCAGCATGATCATATAAACCTTTGCATATGTAGGAATACTTTACACAGGTTGGTTCCCTCTGATGTATGCTCTTTAATATTCTACATTCAATGTGACGTGGCTTGAAGCGATGTAAGAAAGTGTAGTAACTGTGCGTTAAAGGATTGCATCAAACTTTGAAAAACTCACAAAAAATGCCTTTGTTGTTGATGGCAATGTTTGGTGTGTTGCCCTCTGAATAAAATGTGAAATGTATATGTAATCAAGATATGAGTTGGACCATTACTGTTGCATACAGTGCAGTTATTATTTTAACAATAAAAGACAAACCGGTACATGACTAGGATCTTTTATTCACACCAGTGACTCAGCTTATTTGACGTGTCAAAAGTAAGGTTGTCTACCAATCCAGAGACACGCAGACCATTTCCATGTGAAATCTATGAAAATATCACCTGCTTATAAAACGAGGCAAGTAAATATTCATTATGGATTTTGTCTAATTGGTAGCTCCTTAAAGACACTCAAATGAAAAGAGATTTTTAGAGTCAAAGAAGACAACATCAAGACTTTCTTCAACTGAAAACCTAAAAATCTAAAAGCTAAAGACAAAGATGTACAGTATGTATTTCCTGTGTATAAAGTACAACACTGTAGGTAGGAATCCACAGTACAGAAGCTCTTGCCACTTCTTCCCACTATGCGCAGCCAGAGATGTGGCCATATAGAGTGGCCATATAGAGTGCTCTCAGATAGAAATCCAACAATGGGTGTTCAGTCACGCCAGCGATTTCCACACTGGACATTGCAGCACTTGTAGAAGGTGGTCATAGGTTCATCTGCTGATCTTGTCTGTATTTGCATGAAGTATGCACGGAGGTGCCCACACTTTGGACAGGTTTCTGCACAACACAAACACAAGAGGGTCACTATATAGATAATATCGTGTGAGACAGATATAGATACATAGTATGCTGACTGCTACTATTGCACTACTAGTGATATAGAGAGATCGTTTTTTAGAGAGAGAGAGAGAGACACACACACACGCACACGCGCACACACACACACACACACACACACACACACACACACACACACACACACACACACACACACACACGCTTGCTCTTTAACCCTCCACCATCACAGACTATTAAACAAACGATTATCCTACCTGGTGTGGAATCCACATTTTCCCAGGCTGCAGCCCCACCAAGCACATCATCAACCTCCTTTAGTTTAGGGTACTTCCTGTTGTTTACCTTTGGGAGGAAATTGATATTTGATCAATGTATAAACTATAAAATATGTTTATTAGTTGAATATGATTAGTTACTTTACCTTTCTTGTTACATTATGCACGTATGGACATGTGTTGCAGGCGAATCGATAGCACTTCTGTCCCTCCTCTACAATCAGCACATTCCCACATGTTGGACAAAACATAAGCATGTTTTCTCTAAATTGGTCAAAATTGATACTTAAATTACTCAATACTTCAATACAATGTAGGTTTACACCTATGGTTTACACTACTCTTTCATTCTAGAGCGTTGTTGACGTCTACCAAGCAAGCTCATGTCTCAAAGGCTAAAGTAGCTACTAGTGTTGCATCTATTTTACTTCGGTAGGAAACCAGATATATGAGGGTGGGAAAGGTTGCTTTTGTTCTTCATGGTGCTCTGACCAGATTTTTTTTTTTTATTTCGGTTGAAGGTTCACGTATTTGATACATTAGCAAAAGAGACATAAACATCCATCAATGCTGATAGAAGTATCCCCAATCCTTAAACCGCGGAACATTTAATTCCCCACCAAGTTTCATCCAGTATTGTTGTAGCTGATGTACAGTGCAAGTAGCGTAGCAAAGACCTTAGCAGCAAGCGACAGTAGCTCATTGTTTTGGTTTTAGAGCACCAAAATGTCGCCTTTATATTTTAGCTATGCATGTTGCAATATTAACTTGTAAATATGTACATATTGTGTCACGGTGTGAAAAATAGACAGATTAAAGTTTACATGCTAGCTAGCTAGATTTGCTAGCAGCCACCACACTAATCATCCCATCAACTCTTGTTGATCATACTCATAGCTTATCATTTTGTTACTGTCGTGTTAATTATGATGGGGGAGCAGCTTCAGCCCCTCCACCTGGATGAGGAACTGGCTGTAAAAGACGAAGAGTTAGGAGAGGTAATTGAAAAGGTAAACCAAATAGAGGATGGTGAACCACCAGAGGATGAGGAGGATGAAGAGTTATTGCCACATTCTGAAATCTTGGACATCTTTGAAGAAGGACTTGCTCGGCTTGTACAGGACCCTCTACTCTGTGATCTTCCAATTCAGGTTGTCAGCATGGTCTATTCCATACTAGTGGTGGTGAAAGATGTATCTAGAACTCGAGCCGAACCAATGTTTCAATTCATTTCCATGCAGATTTTTTAAAAATGACACATAACTCCCATATACTGCTTTCTTTCCTTCACAGGTGACTTTGGAGGAAGTGAATTCACAGATTGCCTTGGAGTATGGCCAGGCCATGACTGTCCGTGTATGTAAGGCAGATGGTGAAGTTATGCGTGAGTTAAGAGTATATATCTCAGCACAATGTTTTTTGTATGCATTTTATTTGATCAACGGGTTAGGGTTAGCAGAGCATTACAGCCCAAATTGCCTCGCAATATTTAGAAAATAGACCTCATTCTATCATTGAGCATGTGCATTCAATGCCACCTACATGTTAGAATTGTATGAGTGATTTGTGAAAAGTTGTAAAATAAAAAAAGCAGCATCTATTTAATATAATCAGTGAAATATGTGTTCATTTGTTCCTCAGCCATAGTGGTTGTGCAGAATGCCACAGTACTGGATCTGAAGAAGGCCATTTGCAGGTTCATGGAACTGAAACAGCAGCGGGAGGGAGGGGTGAAATACATTAGCTGGTAATACACACACACACACACACACACACACACACACACACACACAGAGTAATGTAACTATGCTATGCTATGTTTTGTTTTGGGTTGTTATGATGTCAGATACCACTCATATATATATATAATTGATTTCCAAGGATATAAACATAAATGTCTCACAATATCTGAATTGTGTATTGTCTGCACTTTTCTTGTACAGGAGATATGTTTGGCGAACGTTTCATTTAGTATTCCAAGGGGAGAAGCTTGAGGATGACAAAATGAAATTGAAAGAGTAAGTTTAAATCAAACACCATTGTCATCAACTGTAATGCTATTGTTAAAAGATGTAAATCAGTCATGCTGGTTCTTATGTTTGACCTGCCCCTTATTGAGAATGGGACCTACTGTGTCCGTATTTCTTAATGCAGTGTGCTTCATGGGTCATACGTTTTCAGTTGAAAACAATATTTTTCATGTTGTTTTTGTTGTTAGCTATGGGATCAGGAACAGAGATGAAGTGACATTCATGAAGAGACTGAGGAAGAAATGAATTTGAGGTACAGTATACACATCAGGGCAGAATACTAAGTACGTATGGTCAGACTTCTAAACTATTATCTCATTTACAATATGTACTTGACTAAGCCTCAATTTTGCATAAATAACCAAAGTAAGTCACAGGCTAACAACATGGCAGATAGTTTAACCAATGTTTGGCCACTTCCCCCACTGACTTTCATTAGGAAAGAGGTTTCTTGTTTTTTTGTTTGCATATGCAAAAACATCTCTCATGAAATGAAAGGGCTTCTGTCTGATTCTCTCACGACAGAGAATTCACTGCACTGTAAACATGCAAACTAACACAATGTAATGAATAAAGATGTATGGCTGTATGAGGTAGTGCCAGAGTACAGCTATTGAAAACCACTACTATTGTCTTGTTTTCCTGTTGCATCCTTCAATATGATAATTTTGAAGGACTCAACATTATCTATGCACTCCCCGTACAAGTATACAATTGAACCAATGTCCCTGAGCCTGGTATGACTTGTCTCATCTATTATTAAAAGAAAGTAAGACATAATGCTTCAACCTCTGTGTGTTTCTTATTTCAGATCTAGCTACCTTAGTGAGCCATGTCCCCTTTGCTGCAAACCTGTTTATTTCAACCTGGAGATGTGTAAACTACAGCAAATTGATATTTGGAGTAGACATGATCCAATGGATGTCTGAAAGGCATAATGATATCTATGTGCACTTGTAGATAAGATTATGTGGAATGTTTTGTCTTATTTTTTATTGTTTTGACATAACTGTGTTTTTTATATTGCTCTTTTGTATTTTGCATTGTGACATTCTGCTACTACAAACTTGAATAAAACTATTGTACTATTGCTTAGTTTATGCTTAATTAAAATAAATCTACATTTCAACCTGGGTGTATGTGTGTTAAACCACAAGCTGTAGATACAGTGCCTTTGGAAAGTATTTAGACGCCTTCACTTTTTCCACATTTTGTTGTGTTATAGACTCAATTTGCCATCAATCCACACACAATACCCCCAGAATGACAAAATGAAAACAGGTTTTTAGAAATTTCTGTAAATGTATTAAAATTGAAATACAGAAATACCTCATGTATGTAAGTACCTAATCTACACTGTGTGTAATTGATTCCTATGCAAATCAGAGACCCTATAAAAACAAATATTAATTCCAAAATTACATGAACTATTATCCTTGCATTAAGATGGACTCAATTCAACTTATTGAGTGATTTGTTAATGACATTTTTGCATTTTAGCTAATTTTAAGAGTGTCATAGCAAAGGGTCTGAATACTTATGTACATGAAATATTTCTATATTTCAATTTTAATAAATTTAATAACAATTTCTAAAAAACAGTTTTCACTTTGTCATTCTGGGGTGTGTGGATTGATGGCAAATTCTTTTAATTTAATCAATTTTAAACTGAGTCTATAACAACAAAATGTGGAAAAGGTGAAGGGGTCTGAATACTTTCTGAAGGCACTGTACGTCATGCACTATCTGGTGGCAATAAACAAAGTGATGTCCTTTTTCCTGGAGTACATAGAGGAGGGTTGTATTTTCCACCAGATAACAGCATAAGCCGGAAGCAGCCAGTAGCACTGGGTAAAGTCAAGTCTTATCATTTTCTGTATGATTTAGTTTAGACCAGTGAGTAGGAATGTATATTATATTTATATTCTTTTGTTTTAACTTTGACTAACATGTCAATCTGATATTTACAGAAACATTTAAATGAGCATTAACATTAGATTGTGTTATGGTATACACATTATATATTTAATATGTTTTTACATGTGTGAAATTGACTTTGCATTGTCATATCCAAGCGTTAGATTGCACAGTAGGTTGGTTTCTATAACTACATGGCCCAATTATCTGAATTTGTCTGCAATCAATGGAATTTCTGGGCTTACACTTGGAGTGAGATTTACTTTGTGTTTGCACAAATGGAATTAAAAATAGATAGACAAAATAAGTGTATTGAGAAGGAATTTTCTATTACGAGAAGTGTTGATTGATTACAGTAATGTTTAGCTTTCTTTTTACTTTATGGGGCTCAGAGCGAGAGGCATGTTATCCAGACCTGTCAACTTCTGTCAGATGACAGAGGACATGACAAACAAGGAATTATCAAACTTTCTACTTCCATGAAGTGGTTGTTCTGATGCTCCTGGTTCTTTGCAGCCCTCAGGATGTCGGGCTCTGCTAAGGCAATGGAGCTGGAGAGGATATCCTTGGAGATGAACCAACTGTCACTCAAGCGGCAGCATCTTAATGATCGGCGAAACATGCTGAACATACTGCAACAGTTCAAGAATAGCTCGACCTATATTGGAGGCACAGGTAAAGAGGAACGGACAGATACTGTATCTCAGGGACTGCATTTGAATCTATGACAAACATGTTTTAGGGCCTTTATGTCAAAATAACAAAGGTCAAATCAGGAAGAGGGGTAACTAAATATTGCTCCTCGGCTATCTCACATCGATGCCACTTTTCAGAAGTCTAAAGGTACTTAAACCAAACCTAGAGATTATGTCATCATGTCCTCATTAGTTGACCAATGGATCTACTTGGCTGGGATTAAATGAAACGCTGCATACAAAAGGTCACCTACTTGAAGTCGACTGTTTTGAGCCCCTGTCATAGAAGGAAGTAACAGGTTGGGTATGTGGTAGGGGTGTGATGTGGCCTCCTCAGGCTGAATTGAATGAACAAGGATAATGCACTAGCTCTCTCTGAGACACTATAGCCTGTCCGGAAACAATCCATAGCCTCTATTCCATAGACACTTATGTAGATCTGAAAGGATTGCATGGGTATAAACACTATGGTGGGAGCTCCAACTTGCCCTCTGATAGGCTAGGTGGAATTTTCACCATCTTGCTTGTACATATCCTATATTTTCAGATCTACACAAGCGTATAGGGAATAGGTGCTAGGGCTTGTTTCTGAACAGAGACTATGTCTCTGTGCCCATCAGGTGACTCCAGTGAGCAGTCTGAGATTTACAGCATTGACAAGGAGCTGGAGCAGCTGTCTGGCAGTAAAAGAGAGCTGCATGAGAGGCAGGACAAGATTCTCCATGCCAATGATCAAAGGAAAACAAGTAGGTCTACCTGCATTGCTAGTATGATGTTACTGTCCTCCTCACACCGCAAATTCTAAATATAGATCTGTCTAATGATTTTCTCTCTCTTTTTTTTCTTTAAAGGTGACCTCATTATCAGTCAGCCTGGTTTGGCTGTCCTCCCCGACATCCATGACAGCCCTGTAATCTTTATTGAAGCTCCACCCTCTACATCAGGTGGGACAGTTTGAGTGTCTATGAGTATATATCAATCAGTATATATCAACATCAGTTTTAAGATTAAGATAATTAATTTTTTTGTTCTGCCAATGTATATTTAGACATTCAATTATACAATATATGTTTTGGTAATAACTGTACAACCTTAGTAAGCACGGCTATCAATAGTCACCCTTGTCCTCCCTCCATAGCTCCAAAGGTGATCCTGGACATAGAGAAACTTCCTCCATTCCCATCCCAAACACAGTGCCCAGAGTGTCGACAGTTCATCACCACAGAGACTGTGACTTCAGTAGGTCACGTGACCTGCCTGGTGTGTCTCATGATGTCTATGTTTGGGTACGTCAACCCTCACTCTCTGGATTGTTACCAATTATTTGCCACCTTTGCATGGACAGGAGACATTGTAACAAGTTTCCCACTCCATGCTTCACTGAGATGGAAGTAGAATTTTGTTTAGCAAGTTAGGAGCACTGCTTGGGTCTATATGATGACAGATATTTAGAGACCAGATTACTTGAGGATAGAGAACACATTTCTGTAATTGTATACACAAGCTGGGTCAAGCTGGTGTCATATTGGATAATCACTTGATGGAATTTGAGGTGTTTCTCTTCTTCTATTTATGACAGTAGTTTCTGGTCTTCTCTTGTTCAGCTGTGTGGCTGGTTGCTGCTTGATTCCTTTCTGCGTTGATAACTGGAAGGACGTCACACACAGATGCCCTAAGTGTCGAAGCTCATTCCACACAATCAAAAAGCTCTGAGGGACAGGGCTGTGCTGTGTGCTGCAACTGATAAGCACATCTCAAACTGGGCATGGATGTCTCCCCTCATCCCTGGTGATCAGGCAACTACAGTGGATTTAAAAAATGCAGGCTGTACAAGTGCAGGCTGTCCAGGACAGTGCAGTGGATGAGGGAGGGAAAAAAGACAATGCAACGGATAACCATACTATATATGCATTCTACAACAATCTGCTTTTTTTTATAATCATACCTGACATGGAAGAGAGTTGTGAGTGACAGTCACTTTAGGAGGTATGCTGGTCATGGTCTGTCCCAACTATGTGAGTCTGGTTTTATCACATGGTTTGAGAATAAACCCCTGCTGTGTAGCAATGCAATTTGTCTGAGAACAACAGCATAAACAAATGCTCTGCTTTTTTATATGTTATGCTTTTCTAGTGCAAAAAGATTGTAAAAAGATTGTAAAACCTTGTCAGGGGAAAGAAGTGTTCCAAATTATGTAAACTGTGAAGCTATGTGACTTATCCAGGCCTAGAAATGTACTGCAGTTACTCCTAGATAAACAAATTGTCACTGTATGATGCAGTTGATGTTACTTATTAGACACAACTCAATAACAGTCACACTCCTGTTACATCATTTTTTATTGACACAAAAAGGCTATATATACAACATTACTGTATACCCCAAACTGCCCCCAAAACATATTTACAGAAGAGCTCAGATGTGCTACAATTGTATAAAATGTATAAAAGTATATACACAATGTGCAAAAATGTGTGGCATACTAACTATGCATCAATACACCGTTTGCAAGGGGGGGCTATACTACTGTAGTATAGTACAAATAAACATAATTGTAATTCCAGCACACACCCTTTCTAGTTGGGCCACATTCTCTTTCAGTGGGTGACACACTTTGAATATGAAAATGAGGCACTGACACTCAGACAAAAATACATTTGCTCACAAGGGAGGTGTATCAAGAGGAGGAAGTAGGTTTTTTTATACATATATATATTCAATTAAAATGTTCATTTTAATCCAGTCACAGTGGAAACTGCTTTGACATTTAAGTGCTTTTGTCAGCTTCTTAGTTACCTTTCTTCCATGAGAGGAGAATGATGATGCTAGACTAGATAATATGCTTTGGTAGTGGACAAATATAATTAAACCGAAATGTGGATTTACGTTTATTTTTTAAGTATGCACACTCTCTCTACGCAATCTATTTCCCAGAGTTGCTTGTGTTATTCTTGCTAGCCGCTTCATACTTTGTATAACACTGTTTGAAAACATCTTCCATTATTTGGTTCTACTAATTTACTGAAAGGTTTCTGAGGATTTATGGACAGTTATTCTAATTCTTAAGCTGAAATTGCTTGAATGAAAAGTACTGCTGTCTTTGGCAATAAGTAATTGATCATACCTTATCTGTAAACTCCACTTATCCCTTCTCAACTAATTTCAAATACATTTCATTGTATACATGGCCAGCAGAAGTCACTATGATATCATTTGGAACCGCAGGTGTACAATTGTAATAATTGTGAATTGTATACTGTATGTAAGTCCCTCTGTTTGTTGTATGCACTAATGCACTGCTGCAGTCTTAAACTCTAATATTACCCTAAGGTGGACAAATCCAGTTGTATTGAATTGAATTGAATAATTGTATGATTTTGACCCACCTGCTCTAGCTTGAAAAGGGGAAAGAACATTGAACACTAGACATTCAAGTGCTGTAGGCTATTTTGGATTGGATGCAGTGTTTTGAAATGCAGTGCCTCTATTGCTCTACTGTAGTGCTAGTCAGGGAGATCATGACCTCACATGGCCTGCAGTGCTAAGGCTTTGTGAATAGAGGCACAGCACAGCACAGCACAGCACAGCACAGCACAACGCAACAAACACAATATGCTAACATGACATTTGAGTGTCAAAGAGACTGCAACCTACAGTGCTTGCAATGGCAACACATATTTACTTCATCACAGTGCCAAAGGCAAAAGCACAAGGCAGTCTGTAGTCACCTCAGCCATCATCTCACTTGATACTACAACTCCCTGGCACCCGTCAAAATGAATGATGTCAAGATAGGTGTTTTCAGTATGTCTGCCAACTAAGATCATATGGTATCTTCAAGAGATCCATGGAACTGCTGAGGGGAATTTACTGGCTATATTTCAAGCAGTTCCTTTAGTCAAAACAAGCAAAAGCGATATGCAACACAGATGCGCAGTGCACACAGACTTGTTCCCTCTCACATGAATGATACACACACACACACACACACACACACACACACACACACACACACACACACACACACACACACACACACACACACACACACAAATTCAGCTGATCTGTACATTGGGATAAATCCTCTCCAGACTGACAATAGCATTGAGAGAGACAACATTGTTCAAAGGCCTTTTTGTCAATAATATAAAAGACATAGGCCTGGCTAGCCCAGAGCAGTGCTGTGGGGTGCTATGCCACCCATTGTGGCCCCATGGATAGTAGGTAAAACAATACAGAGTTTGGTAAACAAACTCACATTGGCCTTACACTAACAACAGCTTCCGACAGTGTGATAACTGTGAAATTCTAATTCAGAAGAATTCAAGAGATTTCTAAGACTGACTGGTTTCTAAATAAACAAACTCAACATTTGATTCCTTGAAACAGCATGAGCCTGTCATGTGTCTTCCCCACCTATCACAGACCACACAAAGCAAGACAGGAAATAAGGTTTCAGTGCTCTCATTGGTGTATCTCACTTGATGATAAGGCTTCAAAAGTGGCAAGGGTCCCTTTTAGAAACTTCAGATTAAACTTACATCTTGAAATGTGATAACATTTACTATTCACTTTCTTCAAGTAGTCATCTGCTACCAATCTTCTCACTATGTTTTTTGTGCAAATTCTGTAGTTGAATAAAGTGATAATGATGTCTCACTAATGGTAAGACATTTGCCACATGGACATTTTGATAAGGCACAATGCAAGATGTGCAGAGTGTTTCATCATCTATATCCCATTGCCTCCGATAATGTCAATTCCATGAGTGCAAAGAGTTCAGCAAAGGCAATGATATGAAAGCAATAATGCCAAGCTAATACCACATTCCAATAGGTCATATACTGTATAAAGGACTGTAACACAGCTTCCTTAGGGATGTATGCAGCAGACAGACTCTACTGTTTCTGCTAACATTTGCTAAAATGTACACAATTGCTCTACGATGTTGCATCGTCATGACAGGGAGTCAGTAACCACGCCATTGTGGTGTGGTGCCTCAACCAGGTGTGTAGTTCCAGTCCAACACCAAGCTCCACATCGCCTTCCACTACAGATGTCAGAGCAGCAGGCCCACATCTTTGACCTGATCACATACCATTTCATTAGAGACCACACTACAAGGTTGGTTGTGTCATCGTCATGGAAATGCAAGGGGAAGGGACAAACAAATGAGGCTGCAAGCTTGCTTAAAACAGCCCCATTGATTCTGCCTCAGTACCACAGTGGTAAACTGGCATATTCTGGGTTTCTGAGTGGCACTTATTAGGGTCCATCCTGAACCTAGTGCCACCCTTCCTCAGACCAGGCCCATCAGGAACTATTGAAGAAATCACAGGGGGAGCTCAAGCACTGCCATTCCACGCCCAATGGGCCCCTTCATAAGAATGAGGAAGTTTTATGAGGTACGTACCTCAAGAGGGAGGTGGATATTCTCAGCCCCTGGGTCAGATAAACTGCAATGCCCAATGAGGAATACAGAAGCAGTGAAGCAGTGAGACGCACCACTGTTGAAACCCAGCACAGAACTGCACACAGGGACCCAGGCCAGCACTGCACTCTCCCTCACTTCAACAGGGAAAGGACTGGGCCGTCTTTCCGGGTTTCACTAAACAGGAAGTGTACTCAAGCGTTTCTGACAGCCCTCTATCTGAACAGGCCTCAATGGGATCACATGGATGTCTCTCATTCCCAGTGTAGCTGCAAGTCATGGGGGTCCAGGAAGTCAGAGGAGAAGACCCCCGTGGGTGGGGAGATGCCCAGTGGGTTGAGCCCCCCTGCAGGCCCAGGCATGGTAAGGTCCAGCCACTCCATGTTGTCAAGGTTGGTGTCCTGCAAGTGGAAGGTGGAGGGGGGCACATTGTCTGTGAAGCTGAGCTCCGTGGTGTCCATGGGGGAGTGGGGATGCTCCAGTAGCTGGCTGTGCAACTCCTCCATCAACCTCAGTGTCCTTGGCTCAGTGTCGGCTGCCAGCGTGCCCTCAAGGAAGGCTTCCAGCTGGTTGTCTGTGGCCAGGGCCACCAGGCTGGGTGGGGAGTCCAGGGAGGGGGCGAGCAACCGGGCCACCTGGATCTGGGGCGGAGGGCGGGACAACACAGTGTTGATGGGCAGGGTGGTCACGCTGGCAGTCACAGGAAGGAGCTTCTCCAGGGAGGGAGGATCCTGTCTGATGAAGGGGGATATCTCTGTAGAACAAGAGAAGATGGGATGTAAGGGGTTAGTGGACAGGAATCCTTCAGGTCTCTCTGCTCAGCAACACCAAGGGTTAACTAAGGGTCATGTATTTTTCTCACCTCCACTCTCAATCAACACATCGAACAGATCATCCATATGCTGGCTGGTTGCAGTGGGAACCTACAGTAACAAAGAAGACTGGTTAAAGCCTGACATTCTGCAATGGCTAACAGACTATGACTACTCCACACGCAGCGTGTTTCAGGGTGTTGTGTGGGATCTATTACCTGTACAGCAGTCTGCATGCTGCGGGTCTGTTTGACTGCCTCCTCATAGCGGGGCGGGTCTTTACCCTTGGGGACTTGGTTTGTGAAGGTTGGCTGCTGCAGGATAAAGGTGGACGGGCAAGGAGAGGGAGGCTGATGGACACAAAAACGAAAGTTTACACATTTGACACAACAAACTCAATGGAACCCTAACCCTAACCCTAACCCAAAACGAGTAGGGTTTTGACATTATATCTTCATATGTAATACCTTATTTGTGGGCCCATTTGGGATTGCTTGGTTAGAGGAGACCCTGGCAGGGGATCTGCTCTGTGGAGAGGTGTTCAGGAAACACTGAGGCATCTCTGTCATGGCCTGACTCTGACTTTGGCCCGGTCGGAACTGGAAAACAGAACCTGAGCTGGTGCACAGTGGGTCAGTCTGTGGAGGAATGAATAGTGGTCAGAAGTGGTACTGTACACATTCACTCAGCGGGAAACACAGAGGCACAGACTGTCTGGGAGGAATAAACAGTATTCTGTAGTAGCAAACATTCTCTCAGGGGGCACAACAAAGGCATGGGTAGTGGAGTGAGTCGTTATCAGTGCAGTGTGTCTGAGTGAGAGAGCACTCTTCAGTGAGTGTTGAGCTGCAGTTGCTGTTGCTAATTCTGTTCTAGCTGGCTGGCTGGCTGGTGGGCCCAGTGCAGTCCTTTAGAGTGTTGTCTGCCTGGCCCTCACTCAACACCTGCTCCAGTAACCAGAGCTTAGACAGGCCCGCTTTTGATGTGATTTGAGGAGGAATTCATCACCCGGCCATGGCCTGTTATTACCTTTGCAACTTACAAGACAGATCATCTAGCAAAGATAAATAAAAAAGAAGTTGAGGGGAGACGCTCAGCTTTGAAAACATGGCTAATGCTCTGAGAAATGTGATTAGGCTGCCTCACAAAAGAATGTAACTGTGGATTTATAAACATTTTGGAAATTGTTTTATCCCAATGTAAGGGCAAGAAAACAGGATGCTTAATTTATTACACTGAAGAATTCATACACCGACAGCCATTTATCAAATTATGGTTTAGTGCTGGAAAGACCAAAGGGAAAAACAGAGTCCAAAGATAGAATCAACAGCACAACAGACAGACACACAATTAAACAAATGTAAAATGGGGCCTGGAGAGTATCCCACTATAAATACAGCTCGGTGTAAACAACATGTTCTCACCTGTGCCATGGGTTGTGTCTGAGTGGTATGTTGTAGGGTTGCTGAGGCCTCTGTTTTCTTCGGGGGCAGTACAGGGCTCTGGATGAGGCCTGGAGCTGCAGTGGTAACAGTGGTGTGGAGGGCTGGCTGTCGAGCCTGTAGTTTAATACTGTTGCTGGGCAGCTGGATACTGGCAGTATTAGTGGGGAGGGAGACAGGCAGCAGGATCTGAGTTCCAGGCTGGGTAGCCAGCAGGGTCTGAGGCTGCCTGAGGACCTGAGGTACCTGCTTGTGGCCGATGAAGAACTGAGGCAAGGGGGCCTTTTGCATCTGGGCTGGAGCTGGAGGCTCCTCCTGTTTGACCACTGCTGGAAGAGCCAGTAGGCTATACGTGGCAGAGCAGTTTGTAGAGGTTTTGCTCTCCTCTTTGACCTGCGTCTGGGCAGGGGGACTGGGCTCTCCCTGCTGGCCCCTCTTCTCCACCTCCAGCTGCATCTTCAGGTCTTCAACCAGCCTCTGCTCCTGCTCCAGCTTCCTCATCAACTCCTCGATCTGACGCTCCTTCTCGTGCAACCGCTGGTCTTTCTCCGAGGTCCTCGTCTCTGTGGGGCTGTCGTCCAGGCCAGCTCTGTATGGGGAGGTGTCAGAGGGAGCTGGGTGAGCTGGAGACAGAGTCCCTGCTATCTTAACCTGACTGTCTGCCATCCCAGCCTCGTCCATGCCAAGGCTGGAGACCTCTGAGGGCACAGGGGACACAGGGGGGGTTGAGTTCATGCTGTCCAGCTGTAGGGCTCCTGTGCGGGCTGTCACCTCCATGGCAATGGAGGGCTGGGCGCTGGAGATTTCCTGGTAGGGCTTTAGTCTCTCTATCAGATCAGTCTTGGTGCCAGACACGGGCAGACCTCTCAGTTTCAGCTCAATTTTCAGCTCAGCAACCTACAGGCCCAGGGATAATGAACAGTCATCATTAAAAAACAGTATTTACGACCTTAAATATCCCTCTGTACAGCAATTTCTGCCTCGGTTATGCGCATGGTAATACGGATATGCATCATAGAGTGTATAAGTAGCTGTGTTTGCACTGTGCAGAACTGGGCGTCACCTTCATTTCATCCAAGTTGGCAGGTAATGGACCAGGCTTGCGGTTGGTCATGGTTTGATTTGAGCGTACAGGGGCAGCACTGGGTAGAGAGACCATAATAGGTGTAGATAGACCACTCCCGCTCAGAGCCATACTGGAGCAGCTGTTCTGACCCTCAGACGCTGGCCTGTAGTAACAAGGCATGGGGAGGACGGAGGAGTGTTTAGATGTGAGAGAGAGAGCTTCCTGTGTGCCTCATCAGTCACAATCAACAGCCTATGTCTGAGACAATACAGACAGAAATATGTTTTAAAGACAAAAGCTGTAGTGGAAACAGATGTGACAGATTACCATTACTGTTACCCAGGTGTCAACTTTTTTTTGTTAAGTATTGTTAAGTATTGTTTGGTAAAAAAAGAAGAGCAGAAGAAAGAAAGAAAGAAAGAAAGAAAGAAAGAACATATACAGTACCAATAAAGACACATTGTTCAAAGGAAACAGTGTTTGCATTCCAGGTGTGGTTACAGTAGCCTGTAATAGCCTCAACACAAAGCTATCAACACAAAGTCTAAAAAAGATAAAGCTAGAATTGATTGGCCAGTCATATCACTTGGTCTGTGCATGCTGTCTATGTGTTAGTTCAGCAGAGATGGGACGTACTTGAGTGGGGCAGGTAAGATGGCCTGGTAGTTATAATGTTGCTGCTGCTGGCTGAGGATCTGGAGCTGGAGGAACTGCTGCTGTTGGTGCAGGAGGCGGGCGTAGGCAGAGTCCATGGGGGCCTCTTCAGGCTCCTGCTTCTGGTCTGGGGGGATGTACTGGTGGTACTTCAGCTTCTTCACCCTAGGCTTGGGCTCTTTGCTCTTTTTGCTGCGGCTCTTGTCGCTAGGTGTCTTGGGCTGACTTTGCTGCCAGAGAGAACAAGAACAATTATAGTGTATAAGGGGGACACGCAGTTCAAAACCACAGAGGCCAATCTCACGGCAGAGATGGGAATGCTTTGACTGACCTAAAGCCATTGCTGATAGTAAAGGTAACATTTAAACAAATGAAATTGTGCCATATAATTCCAAGCGAATAGGTGGGACATTGTTCCACCTCCCAGCGAGAAGGACAGGATGAGGATATGGAGAGTGGAAAGGGATGTGATGTGACCCTTATTGTTCCACAACCTGCAATTACAGGATACACATGAAAATGGCTTGGCATCTGAGAGGTGGTTTAAAGCCATAAAAACATCATAACATCAATTCAAGTTGGTTTGTGCCAACATGGGGCCTAAAATGTGTTTCCCCCTCGCGGTGTTCCTCTACATGGGAGAGGCAGAGCTCAGTAAATGTTCAGCATATGCTCTGAGGGTAAAAGATTATGTTAAATGCACCAGTTATTGCTTTACTCCCCTCCTTTTGGTCTTTGGCTTACATCTTTTATGCCCTGAATACTGAGGGCAAGTGTGTTATTTGACCTTAATTGAAGACTGAGTACGGCTGGCAGTTTTTAAGTTGCTGGATTTGTGAAACTCCTTTAGGCCTTGTTGGGCTTTGAACAGCATTTGACTTGGCAACATGTTAACTTTCGACTCACCCCTGTACTGATGAGCCTTTCAGTATGACAAAACACAGCGCCAATGTCCTCCCCTGACATCTTATCTCTGATTACAATTCCAAAGGAAGCAGCTAGAGCATAAAATCCACAACCGATCAAAGAGAGTCAAATATCAGAGGTGACCTTCGTGTTTGCAGGGTATAAACAGTGTATGGGAAAAACATGCTCAGCTAACTGGGATCAAAAAGGACCCAAAACAACTGTATTGCATAAATACATTCGTCTATCACAGAAATCACTTTATATAACCTTCAAAACCTTCTGAAAGTCAATGTTAGCCCACCCTTACTGTGCCCAGAGATAAAGTTTGGTTGTATTTGTTTAGTTACTGTAAGGTCACACATCTAAATGGCTTATGATGTGTTCAGATGAACGCTACAAACAAATATTATTCAAATTCAAGTAACCAAGTAGCATCCTGTAATTATTTCAGGAACCCAAATTATGTTTAATTGAAACTAACAGCATTTACATTTAATCTTTGTTACATTTCCATGATTTATTACACAACCCTCAAATCCCCCCCATCTTCACACAGTGATGAAAAGCACACGTATGCTACTTTAAGCAATTTCTTATTAATGACATACATACATTAAGTGTATGGAAATGCTTTGGCAACGAAATCAGACCACTCATATGTATTATAGATGGAAATACAATTACATCATTGTTTAGTAGTTAATAATAGGAGCTCACCTTCACAAGGGTAGGCGTTGGCTTAATGTGAGCAACAGTGGTGATTGGCTGAGGTACGGTTACCAGTCGGTTGTTCTGCTGCTCATTGGTGGAGACCAGATGTAGGAAATCTGATGTGGACTGGGAGGTAGGTGGGCAGAACTGAGATAAAAAGAGAGATAGAAACCACATGGCCTGGTCAGTATGGAGGGGGAAGGAGGTCTGTTAATCCCCCTTCCATCCACAGCCAGAAGAGCAAAGCAACTGGAAAAAGACTAAACAACTCAGAACAAAAGACGGATGCTCTCTCCCACACAAAACACATAAAAAGCAAGGAACATTTTCACAAAGCAAAATGTGTTACACATTATAAGCAGGTGCAGTGGGCTGAAAAAAACAACACATCAACCAAAAATTGGCTGTTATTGTGGAACCGTCAAACTAATCATACTAGGAGTTTGTATTTTGAAATATGTTAAATAACATATCATACACCAACAATACATTCAAGATGACCATGTAATTTACATCCTAGCTACATTCTAGTTCTAGTCTGGGACCCACCTGCAGGGTGGAGCTGATGGGTGGGGAGGTGGAGGGGGGAGCCTCCACCACCCTGGGCTCCCTGGGAGAGGCTGAGGAGCTCTGGGACTCCTGGCTGGCAGGCTGCTCTGGAGACAAGGCATCACTGCTGTCCTCATCAAAGTTGTACACGTCCAGTGTCTTGGGGTAGTTCACCTCATCAACTGCCGGTTCAGCACCGTGAAATGTGCAAAGCACAGCTTATTAACCACAGTACTGTTTCAATGTTATCGTGCAGTAAACGTTTCAGCATACTATCACTTATAGAATAGGGGTGACCTCTCTGGGACGGAGAGAGAGTTAGTTTGCCCTTAGCCTAGAGATAATGGATAATCTAAGAGTGCTCTCTACCAACGATGGCCTCCTTGACGCTGTTGTCCACAGGCAGGATGTTCTTCACCACCAGTTCCATGGGCCCTGGCCGCTGGGCCAGCTTCTCATTGAGGTCATCAGCCAGCCTGGCTCTCTTCAGCTTCATCTGAGTGGCCTGCAGAGAGGGCTCTGCGTGGGTCTCTGTGGGACAACCAGGGGCTCATTATCAGTGCTCTACCCACCAACAGTGGCTTCTAAAGAGCACTTCTATACAGTGACTCACTGTGGACTCACTTCTATACAGTGACCATACTTTCTCTGGGTGGGTGAGTGTGCTTGTTGTAAAGCATACATGGCGGTGTGGTTACCTTGCAGGATGTGCATACGGACCAGCTCAGAGCGCTCAGGCCTGCTGCCGATTTTGTGCTTCAAGAAGTTCTCAGTCTGCAGAAAAAAAGGAAAAATCTATTTGATAAAGATTGTTAAGAGAAAAGGATATTATGTGTGTTTACCTCAGCAACGCACAAGGAATACCACTGTAAGTAAGATGAGCTGGTGGGGGTCTTACCCTGGATCTCTCCAGGCTGCGGATCTGCTCATGAAAGGCAGCAGGACATTTCAAAGCTAAGGGAGAGGAAGACCAACATCATCCATCAGAAAAAACATATGCATTTACAGAGTAGCACATCATTTATTTTCAATAGGAAAAAATGATTGTTGATTTCAAATGTAAATAAGGGAAGAAACTGTCACATCTGTTCCATTCTTGCACAAAGAAACTCTAGTGCATGACTTGTGTACAAAAATGGTGACAACTTATTACATCAAACATCAAATCTTACCTGAAAGTTCACAATTAGGACATGATATGGCTATGCTAAAGGTGAAAAGCTTACAATGGAGTGACAATTAGTGTGATCTCTTTGGAAGAGAGTGTCACCTTGATACAACAATAGCTCATACAGTAGGAGCGCGACAGGAAGTGTCTGCTCCACTCTTTCTGTGAGTCAGACACACTCATCCTGCTTTTGGCAAGGCTTGGATACTCAGATTAGTCACCTCTGCTAAACACACACAGTGTTTGCTTTGAACACACACGCTGTCCAGGGGGCTCCGAAGAGTGTGTCAGAAGAGCAGAGCTTAGCATTCCTGATGGTCACCCAAACCCTGCATACCGACTGTTAGCCCTTCTGTGTGGGAGAACCAGAGCGATTCACTCAGTGTGGCTTGGGAGGTTCCTGTGCAGGCTGTTCTAGGCTACAGCAGGGGTGACTGACCCCCAGTGCAGGCCCAGTCGCTGACTAATACAGCTCTGTGGAGCCTGAGAGGAGCTTAGAGCCCAACTGGAGGAGTCCTCTGAGGGCTGAACAGGGCACACGCCCAGCACTGAGAGAACACTGAGGCTCCTGCGGCTCAAACCACATGTCACTAACATCAATGCTCTCTCTCTCATGCTCTCTCTCTCATGCTCTCTCTCTCTCTCTCTCTCTCTCTCTCTCTCTCTCTCTCTCTCTCTCTCTCTTCTTTCTTATCAATGTGGATCATATAGAGTCTGGTTTCTTTTATTAGATGTGCACCTCATACAACTCATTCCCCGAGAGGCAGACTCAGTAAGAGCAGGATGAGGAATGAGTCTGCTCCACTTTGCTGACTTTGAGAGTGAGTGTGGAAGTTGCAGTATCAGTGTAGAACTATTCCTTCTGGAATGGCACTGACCACTTCTGCTCCCCTCACTGTGGGTTAAGATCTTGGCATTCTCTGTATTTATTCTACAAACATCATGAAGAGGTTGTGGTGGAGGGTGGTTAAAACGTCAGTGGAGGAAGAATTCTGTTCTTGTATGGTTCTCATAATAGTAGCAAATCAAACAAGACAGTATTAGAATTCTTAGTGCAGTGTATGGTATTCATCAAGTTAATCATTATCAGGGAGCTTTCTGGAATCAAGACCCACTGTAATGACTAATTTTCATAAGCGCCAGACAATTAACCTCCCTTGACTTTGGTGGGGTGAGATAAATCCTTAGTGGTTGGAGAATGGCAGTGCCCATACTTACGTGGCATGATGCCCTGCTCCACCAGCTGCTCCCGGGTGCGTCTTTGCTGTAGGCGGAGCTGGAGAACTGTGGGAGAGCAGGGATAGAGAGGTCAAAGGTTAAACCATGCATAAACCCCCAGTGCCTACTCTGCTGGATCTTTGGCTCATGATCTGGTTTCAACCCTAAAACCTGTCATATTTCACAAAGGCATACCTACCACTCTCTCACACAACAAAGCCAAGCTCAAACAGGAAGTCCTGTAACTCCCACTCAGACTTCCTAAATACTTCCCATATGGTTTACCTCACGACTGTTGAAACGCAACTCTGAAGACGAAAAAAAAATGAACAGAGCAATGTTTATCAGAATCAACCCAAGAGTTGGAGATGATGTCATCCAAGAGCTGAGTGAACTGTCTATTGTAAGTGCCGCCCCATAAAAAGTGAAATGCTTCATCTTGCTTTGGATCGGTAAGCACCCATCCATCAAGCCCCTGCAACATTAAAAGACAAGAATGCCTTGGTGCAGAAGTGAAAAAAAGTGTTACGCACAGGCTCCGCATCCTTGGACAGCATGTTATTTTTCCATCATAATAAACTGCGGTACAGGCCCAGTTTAAACATTTATAAACAAGCGAGCGTGGACATGTTATTTCAGCAGAATAACACTGCTCCTCAGCAAAAATATTTGAAGAGGAAGGTGACGGGTGATGGTGACGAATGACGCGGTGGTGTGAGAAACGCGGGGCCCTCATCGTCACTGTGGCGTTGTGTTCATAGTGAGGTCTGCTGGTGTCTGCTTATTGGCTCCACTGAGAGGGTCCACACACACACACACACACACACACACACACACACACACACACACACACACACACACACACACACACACACACACACACACACACACACACACACACACACACACACACACACACTCAGGCTTAACTCCCCTGGGACACGCATTGCATCTGACAGGCCTCTGTGACTCATTTCAGCTAAAATAATCTGGGCAGCTGTGAGAACAAGGCCTGGGAACCATGAAGTTTGGAGGTGGTGTGGGGGGTGAGGACCAAAGTAGCACACAGAGGGGACCCGCTCCCAATGGTGGGCAGAGCACAGAGCCAGAATGCTGGAGCAGGAGGAGACTGAGTCACGAAACTTTAACAGCCCCTCAGAGCTAAGAACAGTCTGTGCCTGCCTGCCCATGTTTCCCATTACATGTCCATGCCAGGGGGTTATGGACGGCCTCAGATAGATCACTTTGCAAGATTGTAAAGAATTGCCATTGGTTGGTCTCAATATTCATACCTACTCTGACGCCAAAAGAATGCTAAGGGCAAGAACATTTATGAGAACAATCAATCGTCTTGCATTAATATGGGCAAGCCACCGCCGCAGGGGAATGCCAGAGTTTATCTTGACATCAACGTGGCAGTACATCCAATGCCTGAGGTCCTCTTCACATTTGTTTGGCTGATGTCAATACTGCTGTTCTAAGTGAACCCTGGCTAACCTCTGTGTGATGTAAGTTGGCTCCACTGCCCGCTCTTCAGCAGAGCATAAACAGAGGTCCTTCAGAAAGCAAGGGTAGGCTTTATTAAAATCCCTGTCTCCTGATTCAATCTCTAATCCCCTGCCTATGTTCATCTCAACAAACTCATCTATGGATGAAGCCTCCCCTAAGATCTCTTTGTCTGGACTTTTCTTATAGACACTCAGTATCAATACAAATCATTTGTTTTGGTATGGCTACGAATCAGTTTTCCCAGACAAAACCAAAACTGTTTTAGAAACGGTCTGACATTGACATGAGGTATGTTGACATTTACTGCTGAAAATACATTCTCATTCCTTGCTTCAGAGATCAATGCATCTGGAAATGCTAACATACTGGTTGAGTTTGTTTTTTGATTCACATTCCAAAGCAGGTGAGGAATTGGATACATCATGCTATATCTCATGACTTGGGAGAACCACTTACATCAAAGGCAGGTAGGAGACAATGCCCTGTCATTACTGTCCAAGCTATTTTTTTTTAAACATCTGATAGAATGAACTGCACTGACCAAACATTCCCTCTGCAGGCATGTGGGTGATTCCGGTTAGAATTTCAGTGAGGCCAATCCTTAAAGTCAACACACCAGTGAAATACTGTACTATTTTGCAAGAGGTGACTTCATGCTGAGTTGACAGCCTGAGGCAAACACTGGCTGTGCAATACATCTGTCATCACATGACTATCACAATCATAATAATGAGATCATTCTATCTACTCCGTAGCCTCGTCCCCTCCCGCATTCTGCCTTGCGTCCTCCCTCAGTTTGGCTAGGTTTGTATCCATCAGAAAAAAACAACAACCATTCAAACTACTGCTTTGTAGCTAATCTGGACTCATATTGATACAACACCAGTCATTTCCTGGTGGGGCTCTCTCTGTGTCATGGCCCATTGTCAAGGTGTTATCTTAAGTTCATCAGAGAAGACTACTCTGACTCACTTTTTTTATGATTTACTACAGTACAAAATTCCTTTGAAGGTGGATTTCATCATCTAATGCAATTACATTAAGTGAGGAATAAAGCTCTACCCACATACAGATCTAAACTCGTATCCGGATTTCCAATAACAAAAACAATAACAACGAATAAAGTCTGGAACACACAAAATGTGTAAAGACAATTGTAAAGGTGACCAAAATGGATACTGATTAAGATTGATCTTGACTTTACGCCAAGGTAGTGTTGTTGTTATAGTACATACAGCAGAGAGACTCAGAGACTGTCAGAGAGAGAAGAAAGGAGAGAAAAAGAGAGAGAAAGAGAGAGAGAGAGAGAGAGAGAGAGAGAGAGAGAGAGAGAGAGAGAGAGAACACCTGATCTGAATTTACCCCTGCAGACGGCGGGGGTCTCCACGTCGAGGCACGCCATAGAGGAGAGAGACGGGTCGCTTAGCGGCCGGGTCTGGAGTCCCATGGATTGATCAGGGCAGTGAAGAAAGAGGAGGAGTAGAAGTGTATGGAAGGAAAAGCCCCAGCTAGGAGCATATGAGAGCTGGTTCTCACAGTGGCGCACAGTCCCTCCCTGTATCTCTGTTGGTCTCAGTGGAGCGAATGTGTGCTCTCACTCATGCTCATGCTCAGCCAGTGAGCGTCAGGAGGAGGGAACACAGACGAGCCACTGTTAACCCTTGCTGGGTCACTGCTCTGCTCTCTCAACACCAGGCTCATTATAAAGCAATACAATGAGCCAAGCAACTTTTATCACCAAAAAGACAGAGCACAAAACAACCCTTTTATCAAGTGTTTGCCCTGCAGGGTCTAAAAAAGTAATACACACAGCTAAAATATGAAATAATAACCACTATTCATTGGATTACTAGTGAGAAAATCTCCATGAGAAAATGTGCCAGGAGATTTTTTCATAACATGTTGTGTCACTGTATAAAAATGACAAAAACAAACCCAATGAGGCCCCTGGGATATCAATGTTGACCTTTGTCACTTTTTCCATTGTAAACTCTGTATTTCTAACATTTAACACTTTGTTGTTATTATTTTGTTTTCCACTAGAGCTGCGCTGAACTCTTGTTGCTTTTAAAACACAAAAATTCCATCAATATTATCTTATCTTCTATTTTCATACCGTGCCATAGTTATTGTACACTAAAATTGATTGAAGGGGACAAAAACCAGTACATTAATTTAACTTTAAAACTAAATACACATGTAGGTAACTGTTCAACAGCAGAAATGGATAGGTGACACAGTTGAAAATGACACACTTGCACACTACATTTCACCCATACCATTTTTCTACAATGACTTGGGAAGAGTAGTAAGTTGCCTCAACCTTATAATACAATACAATACAATGAAACAGTTGACAGTCTGAATTGAAACTCATAGCTGTAGTTATTCACCAGGCATTTCCACATAACTAACCATGTACTGTAGTGTACATACAGAACAGCAGGGAAATGACTGGCGAGGACCATGTGTTCAAACGGATTAGGAATGCAGCTTATATGAGAGCGAGCTCGTTTATAGAGTCTGATCCTAGCCGCTGTTGTGAAGGTGAAACCACAGGGGTCTTCCTCTTAGAGGAAAGGCAGGATGCAGTCTGTCCTCCAGACGTTGCTGTGACATGCCTGGAAGTGTCAGCACCTGCTGGGGGAGAAAGAGCCATGGTGGAGGGGATTGATGGAGCTCAGGCCTGGGTGGGATCGATGTGTCTGCAGCCCAGAGCAGGAAGAAAGTGGCAATCAATACAGAGAGTGGCATAGGAGTACCAGGCACACTACTCTACGAAAGCCTTCCACTAAGGGTGTGTTGTAGCAATGTTAAGAGCCTCTACAAGAATATCCTGCAATAATACTGAGAGCATGAAGAGAATGTTGTATATCCCTATTTTTACAAACAATGTTTAGGAGTCACTCACTAATCACATACATGCTTGGTAATGATTTATCAAACAATAACCAGAGAAAACAAACGGCTACATTCCTCTATGGCTATGATGATAAACAACCATGTTGAGTCATGGTCTGAATGGTGGGGGAGTAATCAGGGGCAGTACAAGAGATTAGGGTTAAGGTTAATACTTGGCCAGAGGCAGTATTTTGAAACTGAAAGAAAATACATGTTACATTAAGTTGTTCTTCACATGTTTTTGTTATTACAAAAGTAGAGTAGGGATTGTTCCTATTTCCACTTTTGTAATTACAAGAACCCCTCAATTACAAAGCAATTGCTAACTATAAATATAATGTTACTACAGTGATTACATTGTTACTACACAGGTAGAGAGCAACTTTTACCAAACACTGTAACAGAACCACTTAACTACATCATCAACAAACCATAGACACAACACATGTCTTTCCCTGTGTTAGTGTCCTTGGCAGGGATGATGACCAGTGGAAGGGTACCACGCCCCTGTGCCCCCTCTAGGGATTCTGAAAAAATGCCAGTGTGCCACTCAGTGTGGGTGAATGCCAGCGTGCCCACCAGACGTGCCCTTGCACACCCCCTGGTCATGATTCACATACCAAGGGAACATTTCCAGACTGGGGTTCTGGCTGAGATTGTGAGAACCAGAAGGCTCAGTCAAGGAGATAACAGAGAAAGGCACAGCGACTGAGATCTCAAGATGTTCTGGGCCCATGATGTTGAGGAAAATGCATTGCACAATATCATGAGTAGCTAAAAGTTGAATTACAGACTAAATAGCCGTCTTGTGCATCAACATCTATATTGTTCCAATTAACTGATAAGCACACATGAAAAAGCTGTTTTTTTTGTCTGACAACAACAAACAAAACACTAGTATCAAAGAAAAAGACTTGGGACTTGATTTCAGGAACCGTTTAAGTTGTGATTATGTGTTGGCTTCAAAATGCAATTCCAGTCTAATTCCCCACTTCTCTCCAAAAACAAATCTCCGGAGAGAGTTTGTTTTCTCAGTGTCAGAGCTGGCCTGCTCTCTAATGGATGACGTGGAAACCAGAGTCTCAATGGCCGTGGGTCTAGGATCTAGATAGGGGACAGTGGAGGTTCACTGACCGTTCTTGCGCTCCTTGAGAGGCGGCAGGCTCTGGAAGGGCTGCAGGGACAGCTCCTCCAGTTCATGGGTGACTGCCTCACTCCGGGGACTGGGCACCAGCAGCCCCAGCAGGCCTGGATCCCCCTCCACTCCCAGACTCCCTTGTGGCTCCATGTTGCCTCAGGAGGAGGAGCAAGGGTCTCCTGGAAACCAGCAGGGCACCACTGCTGATTGGCAGTGCTGTCGTTGTGGATTCTGCTGGGGAAGAAAGTATTATTAGTCATTGGACTACTTGATATATCATATAACAGCATGTGGACATGCTGAGCATAACAATTCAATAATATGTTTCACATAAGTTAATTAATTTAATTATTATTAATTTAGGTCTGACAATTGTCTTCATGGAGGAAATTGAAGCAGTGGAGACTATTAGGAAGAGCTGGACAATAAAGTTAAATATTAATATGCTGTATTAACATTTCATTAGATGCTGATCAATATAAGTGCACTAAATGCTAAACCACTAATCTTAAAAGATTAAATGTACAATATGTACAATAACTAAATATATGTACTGAAATATGACATGCATTTCCAAGAGACAGAGAATTATGTACATTTTTCTATACAGGTCATACAATTGGATTTAAAATAAATCTATTCTGCCTTTAACACAGTGGGCCATCATTTATTAATCTTTATTCAGACTGTCGAATTTAAAACACAAATCTCATCTTTACTGTTTGTCTGAGGTCAGCCCCATCTAATTCAGATTCTAAACTGGTAAAAGTTTTGAATGACTCCTTGTGTGATCCACAGTATTTGCCACTCCTCAGAGAACAGGGAGAAAATCTGTGCGTCGGCAGACATGTTTCTACTGTATCAATAGTGCTGACATTTGCACCTGCCATCTGCTGTAGTGTGTGCAGAGAAACTCCTTGAAGGATGCTGTCGGAATTTTGATTAGATTAAGAACACCCTGCAGTGCAGCTAAATCCTGCTGCCTTCTCCCACTTCCTTCCTGCAGTGCTCTCACCAGCCTGCTACACATCCTCCATGGTCTGTCATCTTTGTGTCACTCACCTAAAAGTATCCCATCCTCGACCAGCTCTGCTATCACCTAGTTGCACCACCACGTAGCTATCTGAAGTCCCTTCTCTTGATGAAACCTACAGCCCTCCTCTTTCTGACTAAGACCATCTGGTGAAAAAGCTGCAATACCTCAGCCGCTATTGTTGCTTGTTGTTGTGACTATCACATTGTTAGCCTTTGTACTGGGAGTTTATACAGTACATCCCACCACTATCAATGAAACCGACAGATATATAAAACTATATGCTGTCTATATGCATGTCTTATATGGCCCTTATCCCAGAGCAGGGGGGAGTGTAGACTGGGCACAACACTACAAAGCTGTTCTATGTTTGCCTGTGACCGATGCTCAATAAGCAATGAGATCCAAACTGTGGTGCAGATACAGGCTGTTTGAAAATGGAACTGGTCTGTTAACCTGGAGTGTATTATTTAGATGTACAAAACATTATCCATTCCTTTTGTGATCATCAGACAGTAAACAATACAACAGCTTGTCATACCCAACCATGTAGAGTTCCTTCTCTGCAGCATACTGTACCACTTCTGCACTCCAGAGGCCGAGACACTAGACGTCTGAGCTCCTTAACACTACTGATCTCAAAAACAAAGTAGTGCTAAAAGACTTATCTTTGTTCCTCCTCATGTGTTAAGTTTTTGTGCTGAAGATAGACTAGGTAGACTCCCACTGGGAGCTGGCAGACTTGGCTGGGTACGGACAATGACAGCATTCTGGGCACAACCCTCACCTCTCAGCATGTACCACAGCTCCTCATGAGTCAGCAGAGAAGTCAGCTGTTAAGCACATCAGCTTAGATCACTCTGGTCCTTTCTAAAAGAACACAGGCTACCTTTGCTCTTGAATTTTCTGCACAGTACAGAATATTAAACTGAAATTTATTTCATGTGGTGAGGGTAGTTTATGTCACCAAATATTTTACGGAAATACCAAAGAGAGGCTTCTCATGCTACCGTATGCATCCTACACACTTAGAAAAAAAGGATTCCAGAAGTGTTCTTGGCGGAGGGTTCCGGTTCTACGTAGAACCATTTTCACTGAAAGAATAATTTTTGGTAGAGAGAGTTCTTCAAGGGTTCTTTATATGAAACCCTTTTTGGAAAAAAGGGTTCTTTGAGGCTTCTTTGTAAGGCGAAAGGTTTCTACATACAGTAGAACCCTTTTCATCTTAATAATTGGTTAGTAAGATAATGCACCGCAAATAAAATAAATTCACAATTACACACAATTCCCTAGAAAATATACTTCCTTCTGTTCTTTCTCTTGCATTATCTCACTAACTAATGTACCTGTGATGTTGTTTTTTGTTTGTTTGTTTGTTCGGGTGGTTGGACCAGCAACCATTGGCATGATCTGTGCAAGTCTAGGTCCTGCCCTTACAATTACAATTGCCAATAAAGGTTCTTCACCTCCGAGGAATTTTGTGGGACTATGCACTCTTTGGGGTTCCATGTTGAACCCTTTTGGGTTCCATTTAATACTGTCTTTGGAAAGGGTTTAACATGGAACCCAAAAGTGTTCAAAACATATATACATTATTAATTATATAATAGTAATAGTAAAGCTGAGAAGAAAAACAAAGCTAATCTGAAATACATGAGAAAATAGCAGAGGGTTTTTAGTACAACCCTTCACAGAAGGTTCTGGGTAGAACCCTTAGACGATACTAGGTACTGAAGCACCTTTTTTTTCTAAGAGTGTATAGCAGATAGTGAAGTAATAAAACATCAGTAAACTTCATGACTCTCACAGTAAGCTCCACTGCAGGGGACAGCCTTTACTTCTCTATTCTCTATCTCACAATGCTGGACAAGCAGCGCTCCCTCCCATCCACAGACTCAGAGCCTCTCTAATGGGCTCCAGCCTCCCAAGGAGTGGGACGGCACCATTTCTTCAGTCTCCAGGGTGTTGTTCTCTTACAAAGGAGAACCAGCTGTGTTGCATGACTCTGGGTGAAGCCACTGTCAAACATGGGAATTGGCGTTATCTATCAACATATACATGGAAAACACTATCCTACTGTTTACAATGAGCCTGTATCACAAGGTACATTATCAAGACAGGAGATGAATCATGGAGCTGCCACGTCACATTGGTGATGTATGGTGTAACGAAGAGATGGTTCATTTGCAGCTAAAAGGGAGTTTGTAACATGATCCCTTGAATCGTTGCCAAGACTAATGTCAGCTTTCAGTATGTTGTGCATCTACGATCCACACCCTGATGTGAATGCTTCTTAGTTTATGCTCTTAAAGTACAGTAGACTCCATTAGGGTTGTTTATCCCATGGCTCTGCAGACTATGAGGGACTGCCTCTCACTGGAACTGCTCCAGTTGGCCAAACAGACCAATCTTATCAGACGCATGTAAAAAAGATTAAAGTCTCTAAATTCAGTTCTATTATTACCACTATAGCCTTTATACTTTATAACTGCAAATAGATTAGAACTCTACAATGCATTGCACTGGCTGTATTCACTTAGCTAGCCCTAGTCAGGTACAGCTTTGGCTTGGGATGAGGTGTACTGTCAGGATAAATTCTCTTGGTATATAGTCTGTAGTTCTCTTCAGGTCCATGATTATGGTTTAGCTCTCCAGACAGTCCTGTTGCTTGGAAACCCTGCCTTGGCCAAACCACACCATGCCATATGGTGCATTGTGGCTCCCAGAACATCCAGATGTTGTTCATATCAATTCAAATGATCTGGCTTTTTGCTAAGAGGAATTTTCATAAAAGTAAGTCAATCTCTGACGAAACTTCACTGGGTTCCTGCATTACAGTTCAGCCATTAGTTGACCTATATATACCCAAATATACATACATCGCTAACTATAAAGGAAACTGAAAATATGAAAAAGCAAATGAACATGAGACTTTTCCAAAGGATGCCATTCTGATAGTTATTTTAACATTTCAGTTGAGAGACTCCTTTGTCATAACACTCATAACACTCATAACACTCACGTCACATGTGTTGTAGCTGTGATCTTGAGAGATTACATCTCATTTTACCTGTCACAGGCAGAGAGGGACCAGAGAGAAGACACTCTGTCTGCTAGTGTTGCTTGAAGATTCAAGCACAAAAAACGTACCTTTTGTGTGTACTAATATAGCTCATTAAACTTAAATAGTATGAGCTGGGCCAAAATCCCATAACATTTTTCCTGGGCTGCATGGCAAGTATTTTCCCTCAATATTGGCATATTTTGTACTCTTGTCCAACCCTTCCACTACGACTTTATCAATCTCATTAGACTGTTGACCCCATGTCCTGAATTATCTCACCACGAAAATCCCCACCTCTCTTTCCCAAAGAGAATGCCTTTGATCATCAAAGCCCTTTTAGTATCAGATCCAATGTGTAGGTTTCAAAAGAGTGTAACCACATACTTACATTTAGTGAACCCTTCTCAGGTAACTTGACACAGAGTGAAATATCAAGATCAAACAGTTTATAGTTAAGAAACTAATACGATCACTTTAGCTTCTACCACATAATAAAGAACAACAGTATAGGTTGCCAGCAATAACACGGTTGAAAAACCATTATAAGGAACTTAAGATGATTTAAGACCACGACTTTCAGGCTATGCTTTCTCTTAGAGAGCAAACATTGAACCAATCCTCTGTCAGTCCTCCCCTGAAGGTGTATAACGCTAGCTGTAGCTAAGTGCAGATGCACTGTGGGAGATTTCTAGTGCTCCCTACACCTCATAGTGGTGGCTGCTGTGGAAGCCAGACTGTCTCTAATCCCTGTTGGATTCTCAGAAGGGCAGATCCTGGATGGATCCCAGAGTAGGTTTGGCGGAGACACACATGTTAGAAAGATAATCTGGTTGCAGGTAACCAAATGTAAACAGTTAGGCAGTGCCACACAGCCTTAAGCCCAATTCCTCGGCAGCCCTCTGCTAAAATGTCCAACTTAACAAAAATGGACTTGGACCTGGCTACATAACCACCTGGCATATGCTGCTACAGTACAACCAAGATAGATGTCCAGTTGGATCGAGCCGTAGACACATGGACGGTGATGGAGCATTTTTTGAGCATCAGGTTAAGGTTTCAGTGATTGATTGCAGGGTTATAAAACATTGAGATTACAAGCTCTTAGGCTAGTGTTATTCATTATTGAGAGGTCTGCGTGGTTGGCACAGTTTGACCCTGTCAGTCGAGGAACTTGGTGTATCACATTCCACTTGGATCTAAATGCTAGAAGAACCTAGTCCAAGGATCTGTCACTTGGGGAAAACAACCAGAGGGAAAAACACTGGGTAGCCATTGGATGTTAGTCAAAATGTCTCAATTGACTAAACGAATTGCAGTGACATAGAGCTAAATTATTAAGACATACAAGTGCTCGCCTACCGGGCGGTAAAGGGAACAGCCTCTCCCTACTTCAAGTAATGGTCAGCCCCCAAACCCCTGCTCGATCACTCCGTTCTTCCACCTCGGCTGGCCGCCTGCCACTGCCGCCTCTACGAGTTCAGTCACAGCTTTTCACTGTCTTGGCGCCCCGGTGGTGAAACGAGCTTCCCACTGCTGTCAGGACTGCAAAGTCACTACCATCTTCCGCCATAGACTGAAGACCCATCTTTTCAGGCTACATCTTGACTGTCCCTCCTAAAGACCTCTTCACCCCCACTACCCCTCTGTACAGTTCCTCTACTGTTAATAATATTTTTTCTTTATTTATATATTTTTAAACCCATCCTTCCTTCTTCTAGCATTGTGACTGCCAATGGCACCTGATCCTAGCATAAATGTTTGCTTATGATGACTGATTTATAGATGATTCACTTACTTTAGACAAATGTACTTGTTGTAAGTCGCTTTGGATAAAATCGCCTGCTAAATGTCAAAAATGTAAATGTAAAATGACAATGGTAAACTCAGCAAAATTACATTTGGCACTTTTATGACCACAGAGGCATACAGTAACTTTTATACATACACATACATTTTCACAGAGGAAACACCCACTACCGTCCCATCCCTGATCCTCATCTCATAACGCCCCCTGCTAGGCTCTCTGTAGCTCAGTGCAGATGGTGGGAAAGCCAGAGGGAAATCCCTATAGGCCTTGGAGTTCACTTTGAAGCCATGCTGCACACAGCTGCCAAATAGAGACTACAAAAAGGCATTCCTTTGTGGGTCACATCATCATCATCATCATCAACAACAACACACACACACACACACACACACACACACACACACACACACACACACACACACACACACACACACACACACACACACACACAGAAACACATACAGAGACGCGCACACAATCACACACAGACACCCACACAGACACGCACACACACACACACACACACACACACACACACACACACACACACACACACACACACACACACACACACGCTAGGGTATGATCTCTCAACAGTTACTGAAAGACTTTTAACTGGAGGGAGTATCTCATTTGGAATACTGCTGTCACATTTATAGTGAGAGGCAAGAGTGGGATACTCTAGACACAATATATTCAGCAATGAAATATACTATGCAAAACAAAGTTAATTAACAAACACCTCAGACTGAAATAAGAAACATATCTGCACTCTAAATTCAGAGATTTCGATATTTTCTTTGATTTGTCAAACCATTCCAGGAGACTGGTATAAAAACCATGCAAGGAATGGCTAAGCATCAGTAGATGGCGCTGCAGTGCATTTTCTCAAATGAGTCACTTCCTCACTGATAATGTTGTTGGAAGCCAAACACGTCTCATATTCAAGAATGTTTGGGTCCTAACTTTGGCTGTTCTTTTATTTTCTTTGCATCAAAAATGACTGATGTCTAAAGGAAAGGGAACTTTTGCCATGTGTCACCATTGCTATTTCAGCAATGTAGTGTAATTGCTTCTAACCCAACCTTTTATGTATTTTGGTTTAAAGTAAATGTATGAAGGGAATTATATTATCCAATAAATCAAAATCACAGTGGTTTTTATAACAGTTATTATATTCAATTCAACAGTTGTAGTTATTCAATTTGAATAACTACAGTCTTCCACTGATGTTTTGTATATGGCTAGGGTAGGAAGATGGATGAAATGACCTTGAGAGATTAGATCTCGTCTTACCTGTCACAGGCAGAGAGGGACCAGAGAGAAGATACTGTCTGCTAGTGTTTCTTGAAGATTGACTAGGTCATGGTCATAGTGGTCATAATCTGGAACAGACAGAGAACAGATGCTTAGCATTGAAGCAAAAACAAGGATGCTAAGACAAACATCAACACGACTCAAATGTCAGGTAAATATTGACCTGTTCCCATTCTTTGCATACTGGGGAGACATTTTCAATTTTAAATCATTTCTTAAACAAGACAAAAGTAGACTACACACTGCTGCTTCAAATCATCATTTCACCTTCGATGTGCATGTAAACAATTTAGACACTGACATTTGTGCCAGCTTGAAAGATTGCATCTCATTCCGAATGGTTGCTGTGGAAACAGTAATTGGCCACCACAGCGTTAGTTGGGCTAAACAATAACAGGACAAGTATTTATAGACCAGGGGCTCTTCACTGAAGAGCCAGATCTGAGATATGGAAAACAGGCATACTGCATCACTCAAATAGACAAATAGTGTAGTTACTCATACAGTAAATTACTAAGCACTCCTCTGAGGTGTACCTTCAACTGCAAAGAAACATGTGTTTGGATCACCTATGGATTGATTCAACTAACCCAAGTTAGGCCTGTGCTACGTTTTCAATCTGGGTCTGTGAACCCAGTCCTACCATGTCCATATTTCAATGTCACAGTCACACCTCTTACATGTTGAAAAGAGAATAATCTCACCAGTTGCAAGCTTTCAATTTATTTTCACGGCTGCTCCTACTGAATAAGACTTGCTCCATCACCCTAGCATACTCAGGATTCAGGTGCTTTTTGCACAGAGTAACTGGAAGCTAAGTTTATGACAACATTTACTGGCATATGACTGTTAAATAACCATCCCACAGGCCCCTAGGCAGATGACATGATTCAGAGAGCATGAGAATCTTGTTTTCCTTTAAGAACAAGTGTCAGATGAAGGTGTAAACATGTCCGGACAGATGCTGCCAGAATGACTCAAGAGCTGTGCTCCTCTTGAGAGCAAAGGTTTTCACAGCAGCCAGGGTTTTAATCTGTTCATCACTACGACTGGCACTTAGGGTGGTACAGTATATAAGTAAGAACATTTCCCTTGCCTATCATTAAGAATACATGTGCCTTATGTTCAGTCAACAGCTTAAAGACTGCCTTGCCTAGGTTCACATAGGGTCCACTGATGTACTATGTCACTACCTACAGTAGGACAGGAAGTGAGCTACATACATGACTAAACGCTTAGTCGACTCTATGAAGGTGTAAAGAGGATTATGGTGTACAATGAGAGGTTTAGACTACATGTGGAAGAGAGACAAAAAACGATAACACACACTACACACTTAAACATTCAAACCATAATAAACAAGCTCACTGACTCACCATCAGTAAGCCAGAGGAGGTCAACTGTAGGGCTATAAATAGCTCATACTGTAGTACTAGCCAGAATAAGCAGCTGGAAAGAAAAGAAAAGAAAATCTCCTTTTCCATGTGTGTCTCAGGACATACTGGTCTCACCACTCTCAGTACTGCACAAAAGAAAACAGTGTCAGACTGTTGCAGTTTAAAGGGGAGGGGGAATTCCTACACCCTTTCCTAAAAGACATTCCCTCATTTCAACCACCGTAACTTTCCCATAAGTCTAATAAATTCTCCTGAGGCCATTACTGAGAACTTCACACATGGTGTGTAACCCTCCCACTTCCCCTCCTGGTCAGGCCCAGTGCTGCACTCGGCAGGGGGTCAGTGGAGGAGGGGGTGGCTCGACCGCAGACAGAAATAGCCTGCTGCTTGCCCATTGGCATGTTGAGACTCATGGCGTGGGTATGGGAGCTTGTCAGGGAGTATCTGTTTTGGTCTATAGAGTGTACACGGAGTGAACACTGGACAGTGGGAGTGCTTTGCTGGCCAGATGGCAGTTTTCCATCAAAACAATGATACAGACTACAGAATACCTTGCAGATGCACAGTGGTACACATTCTACAGTAGGATCAGATATGATGACCTCCCAGTATGACCAAACAGGTAGCCTACATAGCTCCTCAAATTTGTATCTATAATGCATCATTTCCCTACACTAAGCAAAATCTTGCCCTCTTCCCCACTCCAGTATGACCAAACAGGTAGCCTACATAGCTTCCCCCCCCACACACACAGATATTTCTAAAGAGCCAAAAGACACAATGGATACCAGAGACACTCCTTCGAATTCCCACTTTGTGTAATCTAATATGCCAATAATGGAATTAGCCTTTAGCATCAGGGGCTAGGCCTAAATGCAGTTGTGAGTGGGGTGCTGATCCAAAGTGCCCTTTGTGTAACATAATCACAGGCCTGCAACCCCGCTGACTCAGAGAGAATGCTTTTGACCCTCTCTCATTGCTACCACTCACTGAAGTAGATGAAGATGCTTTTCATGTTACCGATATTGATACTGCGCAATGGAAATTAGGACTAGGACGGGGCTAGGACTACTGTAACTGCATAGGGTATTGTGATGGTGTCAACAAATAACCTTTCAGTGGAGGGTTGCAATTAATGGAGGTGTGAAAATGTTGTTTACACAAAGCACTGAGAAGCAAATGTTTATGCTATGACTTTATCTTGATTCAACATTTAAAAACATGTTACTCTTGCAGTATTCATATTTCAAGTCCATTAGAGTAGGCCCAGCACTGCACTGTATACAATGATGTGTCCCCAGAAAAGATTAGGAATAACATTTGTTCATTAGAATAACAGGTAACAATAACAGTGTAGCCACAGCCTCTTGCCTCAGGAGAGACAGACAGCACAGTGGGCTGAGAAAACAGAATCCAGACCACCAGGGATACATCATGCTCATGCTCACTATAAATACCCAGACTTTTAGGTTTTAAGCCCTGCTATTTCAGAACACAGCTGTGGCCCGTGTTCCCATCCATGAAATCCATCTTGATTTGGGGTTGGATGGATGAAGAAAAAGTCATAATCAAATTAAGTGAACACAACTGAATTCAAGAAAATGACAAACTGGTATACTGGTACAGTATCATACGCTGTAAGTAAGTACAATGTAACAATGTGTTTCTACATTGTAATTATACAGTAACAACCAGCAACCGCCACCAAAATATGTTTTTTAAGAGCACTCTATCCCAACAACAGAATCTCTCTTTGCAAGCAGACACTCACAACTCTCTCAGTGGTCCTGCAACAAATGAAGCCCTGTGTAAGTGAATGAGGGTGAGGAAACTGATGCTGTCCAGGCCAGCAACCTCAAATAAACAGACTTTAAATATACAACTGTGCCCTTTTGAAGACCATTATAAAACTTTATTTCAAACACAATGCTGCTTCCATTATCTAAAAAGGGGTGCAACTTGAATGCACTGAACCCTGCCAGATACATTGTGATCGATGGTAATAGTAGCAAAAAGGTTGAAGTGTGCACTTCTACAGGTGGTCTGCCCTTCAAGAGTTATGTTTGATTAAATTATAGCTTTAACAAGTTTGTGCAGTGTGTGCATCTGTAATATTGCATCACAAGACAAAAACAATTATGGAAAGTTGACTACAGTACATGCAATATATTAAACTTCTCCATAAATCCTCCTGACTGGTAGAACAAACAGGTTCATACAGTACAGTATACCTCTCCCTTTATCTGTCTATTGATCAGATTTGTTCAAAATTTCTCTCCATTCATTGGCTATCATCTCCCAAGAGCTGACTTACTTCCTGACTCCACTTAGGGAAACAGTTTAGTTGCCCTGATTACAGACATTTCCTTCCTCCATCATTCACAGAGCTGGCTCAGATGGATGCAGTATTTACTCAGGCCTGCAGCAGTGAACTCTGGGAGTGCTTGGGTTCCACATCCACAGTTGGATGCATGTGCATCATATTGGGGTCAAAGGTTGCTGGGAGAGCAATCTTCCTCAATCTCCAATGTTTTCCTTTGAGACACGCCCATAATTACATGGGGTTGTCTGGTGAATGGGATAACAATAAAAAATAACAATACATTTTTTTTTTCAATGAAGTGTGAAACTTTAAAAGTAAGCTATTTCATGGACCTCAAATACACAGTGCCAATAGAAACCAAGAGCTTTTATGTCATGAGCTTTCTTGCTGATGTACAGTAGTATAAAACCAAAAACAATGGTGATACCTTACATATGAAACTGATCAAATCTTACTCGAGAAACACTTTAAGGCAAATGCATAACAACTTGATTGAGGTCTGATAAGATTAAAATGACCATAAAACGCATTTGTCAAATTAAGTGAGACAGAATATATCTAATATTCTAGTGTAAAAAAAAAGGAGTAGATTTCGCACTTTTTAAATGAATCACCAAATAAAACAAAATGCAAAAGTGAACAAACTATAACAAAATAGACTGGCAGGATTTTAGAGTATTTGGCACACTTGTCAGCGCGACTATGTGGCCAATTATCATGCACTGGTCACTACTACACTATTACAATTGATCACCAACGCAACCAGTGGTGCATCTTGATCAAAGAGCCACAATAAAATGATTGAAACAATGACAAGTAAATCTTACCGATATTCCTTGATGTGCGTTGGTACAGTATGTGACTCTAATGAAGTGTTATTTCGCTTATTTGTGAGAATCAATAAATAAATTAGTATTTGTTTTTCTTCGCTGAAAGTGAAGTTGTTAGTCTTGGAAAAAGATGGCCGCTCCTTGGCTGGACTGGACTCGATGATGTAATCAGAATCTTAACCCTTTGTATTGACGGATCAACCAAAAACGTATAATCACTAACATTAAATTCAACATCTCCGAAATTGCTTTATGAATGCTCGATGAACAGTTATTGAGTCCAGTATTCTATCTTTGTATGTGTTATTCTGCATAAGCTTCAGAGTGCTATTTGGAACTTCCATTATAAGGCCATGGATCCAGTATTGCATGAAATATTATGATACATTAGTTAGAAAGAAAGTTCTATCTTGAACCAAAAATGATTCTTTTTTGTTCCCTTTGCAGAAGCCTTTTTGGTGCCATACAGAAGCCTGTCTGTGGAAAGCACCCAAAATGGTTCTTCAAAGTGTTCTCCAACAAGAACAAGCCAAATAGACCTTTTTTTCTAAGAGTTTATAATCAATCTGAATCAAGTGCATACAAATGTAATACATTCATTATAAGAATCTCCTCTGGCTCCATCTCCTACTACAACTGTCCTTGAGATGATACTGCCATCTAGTGTCATAATGAGAGTGTCTGGTGACTTCACTGAGGAAGCACATTGCCTCTATCTACCAAAGATAAATAATAACGTCTTATGTTATTATTATCATGATGACAACATGTAGGCCTAGGTATAGTGAAAAAGCTTGTCTCATGCCGCCCAGTCTGACATTTTACAAATGCACTTAAGCAAGTGTCAATCACTCACATCTAGAAAGATATTCAATAAATGAAAAAAGATAGCATTATTATCCACTCACCATATGCATCATTAATCTAATGTTATGGCTCCAGTCAAGCAGTTCATAATCCAGAACATAAAGTTGCATGTTCCAACCACAGTCAGAAATTGGATTACATTGTCTAATATTTAGTATATGCCATATCATTTACACGGTTTACCATATGATTTAGAAAGCTTTCTTGGTTAGACAAACAAAAACAGTTCATGTGGAGAACAATGTTCCTCTTGGTAAGATAGAGATTGAAGATGGCTCTCACATGAACTCACATTATAGTATGATAGCACATGATAGTATGAGTCAAGAGGGGGGTTGCTTTCTCGTCTATCCTTTTTTTTTTTCTTCTCGTGCTGCAGCTATTCCTACACTGCTGGAGCCTGAAGCGTGCGTCCCGCAAAGCCCACACTTCTGTTGTCGAAATGTGAGTTAATCATGGCACTAGAATAGCAGAAGCCAAAGGCTGGTGTGGAGGAGGCTGCCCCTCACTGGGGGGCCGAATACCAAGCCTATCTCTATGTAACATGTGGTAACGTGTGAAGTGAATCATCACAGTTGTCTGTCTTTTTCAGCCCTGCAGCCCTTCATTCTCTGACACAGTTGGTGGGAGAGGGACAGAGAGGCAGAGGAGGCTCAGAGGGGGACCGTGTGTCACCACAGGAGGCTGTGGGGACAGGGACCATCATCACAAGAGTAGGGGCGGACATGTATATAGCGTACTGTTATCAATAGCCTTAAATAGGGGATACATTAAACTTAAGTGTTATGTGAAGTATGGAGACACACTGTTTAATTTGCTGCTAGATATACTCATTTGATTTGAATTCACGTGGAATTTTCACACTCTTATTTGAATGAAAAGGGCATTATATATATAGTATATGTCAAACAGTTGAGTAGGATCAGATTGCATGTGTTTATAACTGTAGGATATATTCTAACAAAGTCACTAGGGGGCAGTATAGTATTCTTAAACGATCTAGGGCTTATTTGATGGCTCATTTTATCTGGGACATTACAACATTAGATTGTATGTTCCATTAAATCACCAGAACAGAATGATTACCTTTTTAAATCCACATGTTCATTTTCTCTGTTTCAAGAATTGGGTCAAACATGAGGAGAGGGGAATGAGACAATTATGGTCAAAGATTTTATCTTTGAAAGAAAGGCACCGGATGTGTTATACATTTGAATTATTACTCTGTATGTCCAGTAATTTTAATGCGATGTGGGATGATCAGAATGGTATCAGACAGTTATCTATGATGATGATCCATTGTTATTGTAAAGAATTTAGCTTCTGATTGTTATGGCATTGTCATCAGGAATTCATATCAAAAAGATAAGCTACTAATTGGCAAACATACCAATGCTGAGAATATGTATTTGCCTTTATATAGGGATCCATACAGTATCAATCAATGATGTGTCCACATGTGATTTGTGAAGATTGGCTGCTATGCACACCATTGTCTAAGTTAAGATGTAGTATGATGAATATAAGAGGATAACCCATAAGAAGCCCACATGCTACTACATCCACTACATCCACTACATCCACTACATCTACTACATCCACTACATCCACTACATCCACTGCGTCTGACTCACTCAGTGTCACTCCTACAATCAAGATTAGATTTTTACAACGAGTGGGATGTCACATCCGCTGTGTACATTCTGAAGCTCCACTACGCACCGGGCTGAGCTGAGCTCTCCAGGCCATCCCTGCCTCCAGAAGCTGTTACCATAACAGTCACGCCTCAGTGCTCAACAAGTGACTCAAAGACCACTAAGTCCTCAACCTACAAACCACAAGCTATACAGATGATATTCCCTGTTGTGTTGAGATGGTGGAGATCTCAAAATACAGTGGCTGGCACACTAATGTGTACTGTTATGTAATAAACTATTGCATTCATGATTCTGGGTCCATACTCATGAGCATGCACATCTGGAACGCACGCTGTAACTGCAATAATAGTCCTTATTAGTGTAAAGCCACTTGCTTTTCTTTAAATTTCAAATGGGATATTGATCCAATACAGTCTCAAGACATACATCATCAACATAATGTATCATATAGTCATCAGACTGAAACCGATCATTCGTAGGCTTTTCATTTTGGGGGCTGCAAGCGAAGTCTAAGTATTTGGAAACACATTTAAATTTAGTTTGATAATCATCAATACATAAATAGGTTCTTCTGTTAAAATTCAAGCTGAATTCAAGCTTTGGAAGGCTGTAAAATACAATTTAAGTGGAATTATTTAAAAATGTCAATCCAATTATCAAGTGATTATTTAATGAAGTGCAGGACTGGAAGCAGGAATAGAGAAGTGTTCCAATTCAAAGCACAGTGGGTCCTAAAACTTTATCAGCTTGAGAGTCATGGCATTTAGTGAAAATTGTGTTAATAAGATAATGGTAAAACTGATGTCAAAAGCCTCTTGGCTTCCTCGGGAGTATTGCATTAGAATATTTGAAAATATCATCCAGTGCAAATCCCCTTAAAATAAAAGTCAGGACAATTATACATGCCATATACAATTGGGCCAAACTTGCAATTTTGAAAAGCTGTAACACACAAAAAGACTACTTTTAGACTAACTTAATGGCTGTGATACCGGCTGACGTTCCTGCTAGTATAACAAGGTTGTCACATTCAATTCAGCCCAACCAAACGACTTGAGCAATAAAGGCTGAAAAACATTTTGCGCAGGAGAAGGCAGGGAGATATATGACTTGAGGAAAGAGAGAAAGAAAATAAGAGCAAAACAAATAGACACCCTTACTGTGGTGAAATTCTGCCAAGCTCAGGTAAAAAAAAAAGAGGAATAGTTTGTTGGAAACATAAATCGGGAGGTCTGCCAGCCTTGAGACAGATGGGGGATGTTTGAGCACGCTGTCAAACAGTGTCAGGAGCTATCCTTTGAAATGTAGTGATGGTGTCACCAGTTCATTACATGAATCTAATATATCCAAGAAGATGAAATGTATGCATGTTTTATGGAAGTACAATTTCTAAAAGCAGAGCAAACTTTAGTTTGATGATCCCTGACAAAAACTGAAGTCCCACCTTGGGAGAGAGTGGAGAGAGAGAAGCGTATTAACATGGAGCAAAAGCCAAACAGTTTGAGTTCAAACAGCAGGGAAGAATTCCAAAGAGGGACATTGACGATGCAGGTGGTCTATGACATATTCACAAGGTTCCAGTTCAGACTGTATAATGCTATTTGTTTTCAGTATGTGTCTATCCATCCATGCAAAATATTCAGAGGCGGTTGTGCAAGAAGGTCAAATCTAGCCCTGGTTTCATTTTTGAAGAATAAGCCAGCCGAGTGTCTGCTCTGTGTCTGTGTCCGCTGGTGCCAAGTTCTCCCAGAAAGCAGGCTTGGGGGATCAGTTTTGCTCCAGTAAAATGTGTGCGCCGTAAATAGAAGGCTTGATCGAAGAGTTTGTTTCATATTACATTGCACAAGAGACCGACGCACCGCAATATAGCCATAGCTCTCACTGATGTCCTCATTAGAAAAGGATAGGTCTCCATTCATCCACAATAGCATGCAATGGATTTCTGTAGGGCACAAATCAGGGTCATGTTATCACACACAATGTCTTTATGTATGCCGAGAACACTACCCTGGAGGTTATCATTGATAACCTTACATGAACTCTATGGGGTGATTCAACATCAAAACAGTTCAGATACCCAAAAACATATTTTCCACTATATGTTAAACATGTTTCATCGTCAAACAGAAACATACTTTGCCTGATCATCACAAGGTTTAAATCTGTGATTACATAGAAAGATCTTTATGGGCTCTGAGCTGCTTCTTGGAAAATCACTGTAATGGAAACCTAAAATCCTTGGCTTATGGTGAAGCCTTACATTCCATCACAGTTTTGGTATTTCATTTGGTTGTATATGACATGGTTTTTGTATTCAGTGATAAGAAATAGGCACAGTATTTACATCACATTTTTGGGTGGTTCTAAATGTAGTATAAGGGTATAATTACAAGCGTTTATGTTGCATCTTTAAACAGCTAAAGCACAGAAATAAGCACAGACCTGTTAGAGGTTTATTTTCAGTGGTTCTAATAACCTATTTGTTCCCTTTGTACAGGGACAAAGAAATGTCTCATTGCATCTGCATAGAGCACAGCCAATCTAGGGCCACTTTCGATTTAAAAGTCAAAACAAAATTAAAAAAACAAACAAAAAAAAAACAGCATCAATAAGCGTGGCAGACCTTACCAGCCTGACTCACCTGGGAGCGTAGTGGATGGACATCCACACATTGCTGCCACAGTGAGTCACATTTTGCTGGGATGCCTGCCAAGGTTTGCAAAGCAGTTCGGTGTATCTCCACTTTGTCAGGTTCACAGTTCTTCCCCTCAGAGCAGCTCATGCTCCCAGCTCTAACAGTGCTCTCGGATACTCATCTCTTGGTCTCTCAGAAATAATGCGATGCAAATGCTCTGCCAACAAAGAAATTGTTTTTGGGAAGCTGAGGTGAGTTGTGATTGACGGCCTAAAATAAGCACCTGCAGCTGTCATTCTAGTCTTATAAAGCCTATCGACAGGGAAACAAGCGTTTGGTAAATCAGTGCAGCAAATGGGCTTTTTAGAGGGAAACGTCTTGGGGATGTGAGGGATTGGAGCTTAAATATTTATTTAGAAAGACCTGCTCCAGTTTCTTAGCTGTAAGTTTCAAATCTTTTGAGGGAAGCTAAGTTTTAATCAGATGACTTCCCCTGACGGAATTATAAACCAACTCCAATTCTGTAGTACTTACTTGTGCTTACATCACAGCATGTCCCTCTTTCATGCATTTCTAGTATTTAGATATTTGATCATTCTGTGCCCACCCCCCCCGCCCCTTCCCCACACACACACACACACACACACACACACACACACACAATCCCCGAACAAACCATAAAAACACAAGAGAGAGAGAGAGAGGGGAGGAGACAGGCAGACTGAATGCACCTAGACAAACTGGAGAGGCTTGAAGACTGTTTACTCTCGACAGACAGGTGGTTCATTAGCTCCTCTGAAGCTCCCACTATTGGTAGAAGTGAACTCTCATCCTGCCCTAATGAGCCTGGTGACACACAGGAGACCAGTCTGCTCTATGGCATGAAGCAGGCCAACCTGGAGTATGTCATCCTCCCTGCTGTTCAGGAGCTGAGAGAGGATGTGAACTGGGCCCCTGGTGACTGTCTGAATGAGCTGTGGTGAGTGTCTGCTGCTACGCATTATTGCCTTACTGCTCTCCGCGGTGCACACTGACCTTGATGTCACCAAGATTGTAAAACTATCAATTTAGGATTGTTCCTAAACTTGTCCAACACTTTTTTCTTTGATGCTCAAGTTTCAAAGCACCAGAGCAGATTGATAGAATTTGCTCCAAGATTCAAGATTCAAGATTCAAGATGGTTTTATTGTCATATGCACAACAGTTACAGAGCAATCGCTGGCAATGAAATTCTTAAGTCTTGGGCTCCTCCAACAGTGCAATAAGAAGTGTAAATAATAAAAATAAGAAACAACAACAATAACAATATTTACCTAAATATAAAACTAAATAAATGTAAATGTAAAATGTAAAAAGTGAAATGTAAACAGACGTTTTTATCCAGATGTCGACTGGTCTAAAGTGGCATTTTATAGTGGCATGTTATAAAGTGGCATAGTTAAAGTGTCATTGTGGTGAGCTAAGTAGCTCAGGAGTTCAACAGTCTTATAGCCTGTGGGATGAAACTGTCCCTGAGTCTGGTGGTGCGAGACCGGATGCTGCGGTAGCGTCTGCCAGACGGGAGCAGCCGAAACAGTTTGTTGCTGGGGTGATGAGGGTCTTTAATAATCCGGTTAGTCTTCTTCCTGCAGCGCTGAGTGTAGAGGTCCTCCATGGATGGCAGCTCCATCCTGGTAATGTGCTGGGCAGCTTTCACCACCCTCTGTAATGTCTTACGGTTGAGGGCGGAGCAACTGCCGTACCAGGCGGTGATGCAGCCAGTCAGGATACTCTCTATGGTGCACCTGTAGAAGTTGCAGAGTATCCTGGAGTCCATGTTGAACCTCCGCAGCCTGCGGAGGAAGAAGAGCCGCTGTCTTGCCGTCTTTGTGATGGCGTCGGTGTGGTGAGTCCAGGTCAGGTCCTCGCAGATGTGGACCCCGAGGAACTTGAATCTGCTGACTCTCTCTACTGCCGTCCCGTTGATGGTGATAGGGGCGTGCCCGGCTCCCTGCCGCTTCCTGTAGTCCACAATCAGCTCCTTAGTTTTGCTGAGGTTGAGCTGGAGAATGTCTTGGTTTCAGAGAATTATTGTGTGTGTGCGCATTTGGACACCTGCTTGCAAACAGAAACTAAAATGATGGTCGGGTTGTTTCAAGCTTAAACTACATTCAACTATCAGAGCATTTTCTGGCCGCTTGGTAAAGTGTACCGCCTACTGTCCCCACTGTGCTCCTGGTTGGCTTCAGTTGATAGTCTCGCTCTCCCGAGTCGGTTTTGAGAGATCCGTCTGACTTACACACAGCAGACACTCCCCTGTTGCTGTGAGAATGCTCAGAGTGATAGTATTAACCTGAACATGAGTTTATCTGACAGTAACTGCTTCATCTTGACTCAAACTATCCCAATGGGCAAGGTGATAAGTGCTATTCATAAACTGAAGACAACATGTTTTTAGTACTCCTACTGTTCTATTCTGTCCCTTTATGGCAAACATTTAGGTGGTATTCACAAGCTCCATTTACTCATAAAAGAGGCGTACTGTACAAACTCAACTCAGACAACATATATTCTCACACAGCCCTTCTTTTTGGAAACAAATCTAAATGGAATTCTCCCAGCAGCTGCTTTGAGAATGTTGTGCTGAGTCTGCTTTGAGACTGTGTTCAAAGATGTCTCACATCCTCATAGTGAGGAGACATGCACATGACACTGATTCCCAAGGTTTCCTGCAACTAAAAAATCAGCTGAATGAATTCAGAAATCTCTTGCTCCATGTAAATAACCATTACCAATATATCTATTATGGACTAAACCATACTGTATCTGCTCTAACTTCATGGTTTGTTTTAACTGGAATTCCTGATCACATTGCACACAGATGAAATAATACCAAGAGTTTCAAAGAAAATGTCGGTAAATTTGACAAAGAGTGACTATGATGATACCAAAGCTATAGTTGCATTTCAACAAGGTCTCTGTAGTTGTTTAATTCTTTGTGAAAGGCTACTTGAAAAGCTTTTCTAGGCTACATCAAACTAAAGACAAAGCGATTTAAAGGTTATGTTGAGAAAAAAAGATCCCCCATTATTTCATCAAAGGGATTCATCATTATAATACTTTGTCTGCCAAAATACCTTTTGAATCACTCTGACATGATGCAAAGTATTAACAATAAACACAAATTACACATTTGAAAGGGAGTGACAAGCAAACAGTTGTTTACTTTGGTGCTATGGTGACAAGTGGTCTGGTGCTGTATTATTGATTCAGCACCCTCTCTACACGTCAATTGAAGTGAATCTGTGGAAATTCTCCATGTGATGCACTGCTGTATGAAATCAGGTCATGAATACCTTGCAAAATACACTATCCTGTCGGGCCTTCCTCACTCATGGTCATCCAGGCTGTTTTTTCATCTGTTTCCATGACAACATCCCTCTGCACTCCCTTGCCTTCTGAATGTGCAGAATATGAACAAGGAGACACAGGCAGAATTAATCAGACCATAAGCAGCAGCTGCTACAATATCTATTCTATGGTAAACAAGTGGCATTTGTACAGTACCCCATGTGTGGTAATATATTATTATTATATATATTATATGACAGTCCAGGAGAATTACACTATCAGCACAATCAAACAGTGAACTAAATGGTTTGACAGGTAGCCTATGTCTACAGTACAGTAGAACGGACTATACTGAACAAAAGGACAATTTGGACCAAAACAGCAGGATTAGTGATTAAATATAAGGGATATATGAAGAAAAGAGGTTCTGGACGGCAACTTGTCATATTCCATGGACTGAGCAACCCCTCCAGCGGTCCAACTGAATTTGAAAAACTCTTGAGTTTTGAGCGCCAGCACCTTTCAATAAAAATACAATTTCACCAACATGTAAAGTAGGTCTTGTATTTAGATGTTTGCTTTCTAATGACTAAAATGTCTTCCAGCTTCTAATTCACCTGTGTTTGTTTATATTCACTGTGCAAGTACAGTATAATATAGTGAGTAAAAGGTGAGAGGAGCCTAACAATATAAAACAAAAGTGCCATGCCATTTAGAGGAACACGATCTTGTGACAGTGACTCAATGTGGGTAGTAGTCCTACTCATGCCTACTATGTGTCATGTGCTCTGATCCCACATCCCCTCCACTGCAGCACTACAATGGCAAATCATAATAATGAAAACGTTAGTGTCATGGTCTGGCATAAAGCTGGTTGTATGTCGGCACATTAAACAAATCTCTCCCTGACACAAATGACTTACAATTGTTACAAATAATGGAAAAGAACACAATAGGTAGGTAGAATGAATATTTAAAGGAAGATTAGCAGAATTTAAAATGTGCTAACTTTAGCATTAGTGGCTTGATTTTGCTTGTATCGACTCTAACAGTTATTGTACTGTAGCAACATGTGGGCAGTCCCCATGCAGGCGTGTGGCATGGGCTACACAGATTGGGGGCAGTGGTGGTTGCCCCGGGCGTTATCCAGGTCAGGCTGCAGTCAATGTCTGTGGGCGGGGGGTGCCTTGCGCCGGTGGACGGGTCGAGGCTTGTTCGGCCTGGGTGTTTGGTGTTGGCCCCTACTGATGCAGGGGTGCCACCGAGTTGGTACAGGTTGGGAGGGCAGCATCTGCTGCCTGGGTCAATTTCGGGTCCTTCCTCCCGTTGAGTGGTGGGTGGGCTCTTGCGGTGCGCGGGTTTGGGTTGGCTGGGGCCTCTGCTATGGGCCCTCCTAGTGCAGGCGTACAGCGTGGGATGGTCACGGTGCTGGCTCTCAGTGTCTCAAGCTCTTGCTGCTGCCCCCTGTATTTTGGATGTCCCTGGATGTGCCAGGGGGCCTCAGGTCATCTGCTTTATGCTGATTCTCTCCTACTGTTGAATGTATCAGTTTTTCAGTTTGCAACAGCCTCTAATCTTGTGTTGTCCTCTTTCTGCTTATCTGTCCGAGGCCAAAACTAGACTCCAGTTCCTGAATTCTTCCAGGCTACTCCACCCTATATCTTGGTCCTTGTTGCTCCACCCGTGTCCCACCAGGAAGCTGCCCTTCACTATGGATCCCTGAACTCTTTCACCACCCCACATTCCACATTAGTTTACTGTTCAGCACCTGATCAGCCAGATGAGGATGGGTCCCCCCTGGAGTCTGGCTCCTCTCAAGGTTTCTTCCTACCAGGGATTTTTTCCTTGCCACTGTGTCCTATATTTTTCTCCCTTGGCTTGTTTTTTTGGGGTCTATGGTTTGGTGTTAGATCATATTGTTTGTATTGTTTATATTGTTTAGTATTGTTTTTGTTGTGAAGCACTTTGCAACATTTGTCTATGTAAAAAGTGCTATACAAATACATTTGATTGACTGGTTGAATGTGGTTGGGGAAGCAAACTAAATAATGTCAGTTTGACTCCTGTTGTATTATACCTCAAAGGCTTTAAAAAAAGGTTGTGTCTTACTGTACGATGCAAGATAAACTGAATTTAGTTTGAATTCCCTCTCAAACTCTCTAAAGAGGGAAAACACCTTAGGGAACGAAGAAAAAAGGAAACAGATGAATTTTACACGAAAAATGCATTCACTTAGTACTCCCAAGTTACGGCGGAAGAAACATATCACACAGTCTCAGAGAGCAATACAAATTCACTAATGGTTTGTCATCCATAATCATAGTCATCCTACATTGACATCAAATAATCATCCATATCACTGAGTTAAGAGAGAAGCTGCTGCTCACCCATAGTCATATTTATAATATCACTGCTCCCCATTTTAGTTGATGGTTGACAGAAGAGAAAATATCCTCTGGTACCAAAGGGAGCGGCACTGGAATACTTAGCCCCTGAATTAGCCCTTGGGCTACTTACAGTATTAGGGCACATGAGGTTTGAGATTGGTCTTCTTCCATACTGTGGGCAGAGCAAGGCCATCTGTATGATAGACTACTGTATGCCACAAATAAGAGATCTCAATGAGCTTTGTAACATTTACGTATATATATGTCACTGTCAAATTACACTGGATCTTAAGTTGTAACCTGAAGACAAGTGTCCCCATATGCTGTTACAGTGTTCACATTGAGAAAATGAAAAACTAAATCACGGAAAATGTTCACACACATTTCATATTTTTTCACAGTGGGTTCACAGAGCTCAAAGAACAGCTTGTCGGCATATCAGCACATTGATATTGGTTTCAAAACCTGTTAATTTCCTTTGCAATACCAGATTGCCTCATTGCCTAATAGTCTGTAATTACAGTGCAATTGCAGTAGGGCAGAAATTGGAGAGGAAAAAATCCCTCTAAGCAATCTTGTAGGTTTAATGAACCAGATATGCTATGAAAAGTAAATATCTTCTAAATAATGGGAGGCAGAACAATTTGGGAATTTCTCTTGGTGCACACTATCATTGTAACTCATCCGGTTTCTTAGTTTATGTTTGTCTTTATTTTGTGTGATTCATTGTTTGTTTCCTGTTTGTTTTGTGTTCCTCACCTTGTCTCTCGTTTCAGACACTTCATCACCTGCCCTTGTGTGTTTCCCGCCTGTGTGATTGTTGACCCCACCCTGATTAGCTTCACCTGTTCCTTATCATCCTTCCCTGTGTATTTAGTCTGTGTGTTCCCCTGTCTCTGTGCCAGTTCGTCTTTGTACCTTGTGTCAAGTGTTCCAACGATTTTTCCTAGTAATGAGTATTCCTGTTTTTTTTTACTTTGCCTTTTTGCCTACCCCTTTTCGGATTATCTGCCTGCCTTTTTGAACTGCCTGCCTGTGTACCAAACCCTGCTTTGCCTATCCCCTTCCTGGATTATTCTGCCTTCCCATTGACTGCCTACCTGTGTACCGAACCTTTCTGAAAGTAAAGACTTTTCTATTGGATTTAAGTTTTTGTGTCCGTTTGAGTAATTTGCCTGAGTACTCCAGTCATTACAATCATGTGCTTTCCCTTATATGATATACAGTACTGTACAAGCAGCAGGTAGCCTAGAGGTTAGAGAGGCCGGCCAGCAATCGGAAGGTCGTTGGGTCGATCTCCACCCCAGGAGGGAGCTGGATGTGTGCTGGAAGGTTGCTGGCATCATATCTAAGGTGCCTACCACTGCCGTTGTGCCCTTGAGCAAGGCACTTAACTCCTAACTGCTTGAAAAATGGCCGACCCTGTGCCCAGAGCCCAGAGCTCTGTTCTCCCTGAGGGTGTGTTGTCTCCAGAGAGGTGTGCAGCGCAGGTGTGTTGTCTCGGGGGTTGTGCAGAAATACCACATTCCAAACAGTGATTGATGATTGATTGACTCACATCATGGTCACCTTAAATGTTAATGCATGCATATTGCATTACTACTGTATGTACAGTACCTCATAGAATATATAGTCATAACACTTTCAATACAGCTAGCAGTTTTAGCCTGTGGGCACCTGGCAAAACTGTTGTGTCTCGGGGAGGAGGGGGTGCCTCATAACCTGTTGTCAATGCATGACACTGTCTTTGCATCTAACGTTCAGTAATTTAAGATGCCATGCTATTTTATAACATGACATAACAAATATTGTATCATGTTTATGACCGCAGTATGATGTTGTTATGACATACCGTAAAGTTCAAATAAAGTGTTATTCGTCAAGTGGTATGCAAATGACATGCTAATGCAGAGTGAGGATCTCTCTGTTATAATTTCAAATTCTAAATGGAATGAAATGTGCTTAGAAAACAGATTCGATTTTTCAGCATGTTGTGTGAGATTATTTCCTGTGATGGTCAATCCTTTTTAAAAAAAAAAAAAAAAAAAAAAAATATATATATATATATATAGATATAGATATATATATATATATATCTTTGAGGTCTTGGAAAACTGGGGCATCAACAGAGACAATATCTTTGTCTGCATATAAAAGAATTGAGTTTCACAGCAAGCATCTGTTCAAGGCTCTCTCAGACATTTGGCACACAAAAACTGAACATGAAAAACATCGACAAACGAGTTGTTTATTCTCTGTGTCACAACAGAAAAATAATAATGCAAGCCAATGTTTATAGAAAATGTTTATAGAAAAACAATGGGACTCATCTGTTATGATGCTATTGCCATTCTGTATGGTCTCTCAGCTACGTAAAAAACCTGGAAAAGAGGTTTGTTCATTAGTAAATTGTCTCTCTTATTTTAAACATGCTTGTTTAGCTTTTGAATGTCTAGACATGCATTAAAATGTCACAAGCGGGCAGTCTGTTATTGAAAAGGATGTGTCTGTGCCGCAAAGGAAACCAAATCCATCAATGTCCTCCTTTTTTAATAAAATCTGTCACATGGCATGAGTTCTAGACCTGGTTTCAGAGGCTGAATCGGAAGTGCCGCCAGCCCCTCCGATCTCACTGAATAGTGCACACTGTCAGACAAGACAGGTCCATTGTCACAGTGTTAGAAGCATAAAAGGTCAGCTAATGCAAAAAGCAGGAGGAAAACGTAATGGAGCTTTAGAGTGTGTCAAAATTTAGGATGGAATTTTTCATCGAATTTTTAATTTTCAAGTGAAAAGACGATAGACATTAGCCAGGATGAATAGCCATCAGATTTTATGTCTTTACCCTTTTGTCGCCTAAAACTTCAGGCAATTAGTGAAGCGCACAGAGATGGGAGGAGGGGGATAGAAAATCAGCATGTGGCCACACAAAATGTAACACACCAGAAGATAACTTGAGAGGGACAATTTACATAAAATATGAAAGAGAGAGAGAGAGAGGGGGGGGGGGGGGGGGGGAGGGGAGGAAGAGAAAGAGAGAGAGGGGGGGGGGGGAGAGGAAGAGAAAGAGACAAAATCCTTGATTGATGTGCCTGTCAGTGTAGGGCCCTGGCACTGCACCTGGGAAGCAGTGTCCTCAGGATAAGGCAGGATTAGCACTCAAGCCCTTCACTACCTCCGCCTGGAGAACTGGCTGTGAACGCTCACAGTGAGGAAGTCAGTGCAGCGGATGAACATATCCACCTGATACCTCAGCCAGTTCCCTTTGGGCTCTCTGGTTCTTTTCAGCTCAGCACTTACAGCTCAAACCTCGTGCAAACCAAGCTTGCTGAGTAAATTCATATTAAGAAAGAAATTACGGTTGATGGGATACATAGAGATAGGGATACAATAGAGAGGGATTTGCTTCACTGACAACATGTAATTATTTCACATGAGGCTTGATGTATCTGCCTCTCTGGTGTGATGGTTGATTTCGAGGAAAATACATTGGATGTGTTTCTCAGTGTAAAGATCTTGGTGTAATGTCAAGGATGGATGCAGTTGACTTGAACCCCTTTTGTGTTGTGTTGATATATTCCTCTGCTTTCAATTGAATCACAACCCTTAGACATCCATGTCAGTGCAAAACCATTCCATAAAGTTAATTCGATTTTGGCGTAATCCCTGTGATTGTCTGATAGTTTTAATGGCTCTCTTACATAAAGTCCATGAAATAAGGTAAGTACTGTACATTGTTACTGTATCATTCCAATTATGATAACACAAAAATGTAAGATTTAAAAAAAAAAAAAATAAAGCATTTGATTATTTGAAGACAATTATTATCAAATTTCACAGTCTGAAAATTTCTATGACAAATTAATTTGACAGAATCATTTCAAAGTGTTGATTACATTTGAGCAGTAGCTGAAACTGAGCTGTAAAGTCAATCGGATGTCTTACCGGATGGTCTGAATTTCACTAAACAGAAAAGAGAACAACTCTGATGCTGAGCCAATTCCAATTTGGCTGAGGCAGCACATATTCACAATCACAAATAATGGAGTGTGTTGATATGTAATTTTGCAGGCAAGTGCTGTAATTCTGCACAGCGGGTCTGCAGTTGTGGAGAGAGGTGGAAATGAAAGGTGGTGTGGCTGATGTTGAGGTAATAGCAAGTGACAGAGCTGCAAAATAGAAGAGGATAAAGCCGTGACTTCAGACACCATGTGACAGAGACACTTACTGCTACATTGGGTCTGGGAGCGCTGCTACTCTCTGTCATGTTTATATTTCACCTTGTGACACGTCAATAAATCAACAGTGCGACAATGTCTATCCTGCTTGTGAAAACAACTCATCAATCAGCATTACTGGCACACAGGCATGATAAATGAAATATGGATAGAGTGTGTGCTTGTAGACTTGACCCTGATAAGTGCTGAAATCAGTTAAAACATAGACTACAATACATAGACTGTAGTACATGGCAAGTTGTCAGCTCAAGCATTCAGAACGTACAGTCGGTCACTGTTCAAAATATGCAAGTTGTCATCTCAGTGGTGGGCCACCTCAATGCCGCTGCTGCGGCAGATAGTAGTTGTGAAGACGTGTGCAGTGCTGCCAAAATTGCTGAAACACTGTATTGTGTTTTTTTCCTGTGGAACTTGACATTTTGTTGCAACACAAATTGCCCCATGTGGGATAAATAAAGTCAAACTTGAATAGTTATCCAAATGAATGTGTCAAAATCATAACATTTAGATTCCTCCCCTCTCCGACGACAAATTAGTGTCACAATCTAGAAGTGCAAACATTTCCAAATAAATTCTGGACTGAACCGTGAACTGCAAAATAAAAATCATTTAGCCCACATTTCCCCAACGGTATGTTGAAAACATAATGTGTTGTATATATTATTTTTAATGCATCTCTGATCTGGAATTAGTAGTCCTTGAGAGAAACCACTGATGGTGATTGTGTAATGAGCCATGAATAATGCAAACATGGGAGCCAACTTTACATGTTCAGCAGCTTTGTCATGACACAACACACTCTACGTTAGTTTAGATTTCACCCTCACATACCCTTGGAGCTTCTGATAGCCTTTGAGCTCATTTACTGTACACCGTTGTTCCAAACTAGGCTGTGATAAAAGGCCCACAATGTTTCTTTTTACAGTCATGATATGTAGAGCAGGCTCAAGCCATTTCAAGGAATGAAACGTTTATGCTGGATCATGCAGCATAGACAAGTGGATCATGCAAAGATCTCATCAGACAACCTTCAGTAGTTCAAGGGAAGGTGTCGGAGTGATTCCCACCAAGACAGATTCCACAAGACTTTTTCCTATGGCCACTACAGCTGTTCGATGGATAGAGTGATGTCCAAAGGGGTTGGTCAATTCTTTCTGACTGTTCTCTTAAGGCATCTGTTCTCAAGATCACCACCACAATCCAACTTAATTTATGTCTGTGAAGGTGAAACTCAATTGTGATTGTGCGTCATCAATCAAAATTTAATGAACTCATTTGATAGCATGAAATGAATGATGGCACACCAGAGGGACACGTTTGTAGGGATGTCATGGCTCTTTTTACGTTATTAATTATTTAGGTTATCTGTTAATAACTCAAACTAAAACCTTATTCATAAACACATCCATACTCTGTAACACATATATTCTCATTGGGACAGTTTTTTTCTACCTATGTTTACATAGTGAAGAGGGAGAGATCAAATGTTAATCAGAATGAGTAACCAGCAACCAATCTTGCAATAGGATACAGTACGTTAGTGAGCTCAACGCCTCTCCATCGTCCAAGGCTCGTCCCTTAAGATTCAAATCTCTCTTTCATCTTGTTGTTTGAGAGGAGCAAGTCACTGGTTTGAGGAATTGGAAAGGAGAGCCTCAGTTCTGTCGACAATGTCCTCAGGGACCAATGTCAGCTTCTTACATGTGGAGTAGAATTTTGAACGTAACACAGAGATGTTTCATGAATTCTAAGTTTACCCCCCTTCATGTTCCTAAGGAGAGGAAGGCCAAACATCAGAGTTCCACAACCCAACTTTATCGCAGTTTGAAATCCAATCCTTCTCAATAGGAGGATTTCTTGTGAGGGGATGTTAGAACACATATTTTCTCTACATTTTACAGAATCTGTTTTGTAACAAATGATCTGTCGCAAAGGGATTAGCATGTGTAGCTAAGATATTGATACCTCTAAGCAGAAACCACAGCAACCAACAGAATGTTTTATTTCTAAAGAAACACAGTTTCAATTAAAAGCAGTCAAGGTGAAAGTGTCATTATTCAAAAACTGAAAACTTGAAATCTGACTAATAATTAATTGTTACATACAGGGTACATTGAAACAAGGCTCACATAACCTTGCAGATGACACACAGGATGCCTTCTGTTTAAGGTTAAATATTCAAGTTTGTTGAACATTACAGATTCTGTATGTACAATCTTTTGAACAGATCCATCTCTCCCGGACCACAGTTATGGTTCAATGATAAGCAGCGCTGTAATCTCCAGCTCCAGTATGTACCTCCACTAGCTATCCACCACGCCCAGCATGGCCTGTCATCTAGACAGGCAGCTTATCTCCTCAGGAACACATGTATGTTCATTTGGTCATGTACTGTAATATGCAGTGGTTCATGACCAAGACCAAATACTCATATGTTGCATCCTACAGGTCCAGAGTGATTCTGTTTGCCAGAGGGCAGCTGTGGTTTGATGTTTGAAGCACAGATGATTGGCAGAGAAAGCTCGACTTATTTAAACCACAGATGGGAGTAGGGTCATTTGTCATCTCTTCACTAATCATGGTCAAGTGCTCAATTCAACCATTTACATGGTTTTCTGTGTTTTCACAACATCAAATAAGACTTCTCACATTGGTGCATTCAGTGCCAACCTTATCCCCATGGTATTGTATTCTGTTCCCACTTTCTTGACTTTAATTCAATAACTTGTTTGATGCAGCTCAAGTCCCTTGTACTATATGGGTGTTAATGAAACAGTACAAAGTATTGGACAGCAGCCACCACTCCTTTAGGCTCCGATCTTCTCCCTGTATGGGAGAAAAAGTGGCAGTAAAGAAGAGAGGGAACAGACAATTAGACTTTAAAGTCAAGCACTGAGTCTTGAAAGTGATGCGGTTCGCCCTCTGTTTATATTGAGGTAATTTGATGAGTGTGCAGATGATAGCGACCCACGACACCACAGACTCTGCCCCAGCTGCTGATGCCTACACTCCTTCATCCCCTGCCTCAGATGTCCACCACTGAGGCTGAAGCGCTTGTAGAGGGGTATAAGGCAGCCTGGGTGGATATCAAGCAGAATGGAGCAAAAGCAATTTACGCTGGATTGAACTCCTGCCCAGTTTTACAATGGTCTTCTTGACAACATTCCTTTGACTCTGTGAAAAGGTATCCATCACAGTGACTCTTTGCAGCCAAGAGATCCAACTAATTATTATTCCACAGCAGGGTAAAATACGGAGGCTATTTCTGCAGCACCAAATTGACCAAAATCAGACTATATTGCTCTATATGCTAAAAGGCATTCCTGTTTCTGACTCTCAACAGCCTTATTTTCTCATTCACACAGCCACTATACCCGTTACTGTATAGGGTAAGTTGTTTCTTCCAGATCCTCCTATCTGAAAGGTCCTGACCTCTATCACAAGGATGATGGTGCCATGACATTTACAGTGCTGTACCATTACATTAAACGTTGACTGATTGAATGTCAATATTAATTTATATTCACACGCGAAGCAAAGGAATATTTTGTGATAAGATCTGGTTAAAGATTATTTGAAGTGTATTGCTAAAGAGAGGCAATATATGAGGGAGTTTTACAAAATCTTTAACTATTATTATTATTAACTTATTAATTATTACTATTATTAACTTTTATTATTGAGACCTCGATAGTACCTCCACTACACTTTATGATGGGGCACAGCATCAGAAACATCCTTCAGAGTAGCTAGCTACAGTATGTAGAAAGGGCAAAGGAGTGGCACAATGGTCCTCTTGTGGTACTTTTACACCCTACTGTTAAATCAGCTATTCTGAGGTTCTTGACTTTGACAAAATAGAATGTAATTTAATTTTGACATTTTGTGACTGTTGCACTGTAAGTCTGCCTGTTTGTGTCAGGGGATAAGTAACATATAAGCATGCTTGATAAGCTTTTTTGTAATGATGAAAATTATGTTTCATCATTACAAAAAAACAGATGTTCATTACAGATGTAGTGGTGCAATGGACACACACACACACACAGACACAGACACAGACACAGACACACACACACACACACACACACACACACACACACACACACACACACACACACACACACACACACACACACGCACGCACACACACACACACACACACGCATCCCCTCAACAGCTTTCATTTGCTTTAGCCCTTGTCGTTACTTAGAGCGAAACACAGCTGTTGAATATCAATCAAGAGTTGGCTTAATTTCCCCTTTCCCAATACCTCAATATTTAATGTCTTCATGTGGTAATTAAGATACCATTAGTCTATCCTCACACCTGGTGCTCTTACAGAAAAGTGCATCATTACTTAGCATATACACTACTCCCCCAAGCACGCCGATGCCTATGTCACATTCTGGAATGATTTGAAAACGTGAAATACCTGACATAGAGTGGATTATATATCCACTACATATTGTCATTTTATTCATCCAGAGTGGTGTTCTTTGAAGTGAGCAGATTCAGATATTATCATTTCATCTCTGCTCAGCTGGGTCCCTGGCTGAAACGACCACAATGTCTCACTTTCACCTCCCACTCATTCTCCACCTTTGGTCTCACAGTGGAACAATGTGCATTTCATATCAATGAGACCCTGAGATAAAAGGAGACACAGCTCAAATCAGCAGTTCATGTTTTTTTTTTTTTTTGCATGTGTCTCACTTTGAAGTCAATCCATTTGAATCCATGCAGCCAACAATAATTCATCCAGCTATGGACAGATGTCACTACCAGATTTCCCACATGTACTTCTAAAGGGCTGAATCATTTTAGTACAACCTCCCAGTGTAGCCTACAGTACAGTAATTCATTATGCATTTGAACCTGTGTGCATAAAATATCATTTGTTCTCCCCCTGAGTGTGCGTCACATGATTCTAACTCATGTTCCATCTACAAAGGATTTGGTTGAATTTGCAATCAGTTTGAACCGTTCAATGAAGAGTTTCATCAGGTGGACTTGTGCAGACAATGAATCACATTTCATTTCCTTTTTCAATTACCCAGCAGGCAGCAGGCAGGTCAGTCTTGGTGAGTGGAAGGCAGGTCTGATGATGTGGTTTGGCAGCTCAATCACAGTCTAGTGGGAGCAGAAGAGCTCCGGCTGCATGCCAGATGAAACACTGTAATGGCTTTCCAAATGCTATGGTTATATGATGCTGGGAAAATGGAAAGTAAAAATAACATGGCTTGGGTTACTTGGTAACCGAGGGAGAGAGAGAGATAAATAAATAAATAGAGAGAGAGAGTGAGAGAGAGAGAGAGAGAGAGAGAGAGAGAGAGAGAGAGAGAAAGAGAGAGATAGAGAGAGAGAGAGAGAGAGAGAGAGAGAGAGAGAGGAGTGCAGAGTGCAGAGTGCAGAGGTGAGCATTGAGCTTCACAATACCCCTCTGACTCTTCTATGACGTTACGGTATGGTCAAGTGATGAGATAAAAAATGTCTGACTTATCATAATGTCAGTGCTGTCAATCAGCCATGACTGTACTACAGTCAGAGGGAAAAAAAGCACACTCAATGGGCTAATAACTAAAGACTTTTAAAACATGTATTGTTACTGTTCCAGTACCTATGCATTGACCTCAACCATTTTGATTATCGTACAGTAGAGACTAGTACTACTAACTATCAGCCATGGTTAGCTCCTACCATTATTCAAGATGGCAGTCAAGGCCATTGCTTTTCTGCTCACTGAAAATCCTTTCCTCCTAGCAGCGTCCTCGCTCAGGCAGCGTTGAATGTGGCATAATCAAACAATGAGCACAATGATCATTCCAACTGATAGATAAAGGGAAAGGTCAAAGCATCAGTTCACTGACAGGAAGATTTCCCTCATGTAATATTTATCATCAATGCAGAATGTTGAACCAGAAAACGTGTGTATGCTTTGCATCTGTGTATGCTCTGGGTCCCTCTCTCAATCCCCACGGCAACGCGTTTGTAAACAAACACACAGAAATTCCTTTTCTGCATACATAACTTGGGTCATATACCAACATAGAGTTCATACTAAGGCTGGTAGTCTGTGAGAGAGAATTACTTGGCGGTTGGTTTGAGTACTGGAAGTGCATCCTAAGCTCTTTGAAATCACATAATATTGTTTGTTTTATCTTGAAAAGCCAGACGGTACAGCACGCTGGATATGGGAATTAAGCAACAAATGCAATTTGCAGATTTATTTCCCTTCACAAAATCCCCTTCAATGTCACTCTTGAAATGTAGTGGAGCACATGGAGCAGTCATCATCAAAATGATTCATTTAAACCTAACATTTGAATATTAGTCTCTGCTGTACCTCTATCTAGCTTTACCATATTCACCATATCAGCACATTGAAGATTTATCGGTTTCAGAATATAAACTGCGTACTCTACTAGCTAATCTACAATAACAGTTGTACGAAGGTCAGTGAGATGACATCCACCACAGATGCAAGAAAAGCAACAGTTGAGCAGAGAAACGCTGACATGAGGTGGCACAGACAGGAAGATAACAAAGGAGCGGGGGTGACAACTCACCTGTAACCACAGGGTGAAAGTATACTTTCAACTCAACATTGGTATAACTATGCTCTTATGACTAAACATTCATTTTTACTCTGGAACTATTGTAGGACTATGGTATAACACCATGTAGTATTGTAAAGGTGCCATTGATGTTTATTTGGAAATTCTTTTCATGATTTCAGTGGAGTTTGAATTGTTTCTTTCATTAGTTGGCTACTGTTGCTGTGCTCTCTTTACACAAGTAGCCACTTGCCTGACATCCTTTCTACCTGACAACTTTCCATGCTTCACTTGCCTTCCTCTTCTAAATACCTCCCCAGTGGATGTTCATGAAAAATCCTCAAATTACTTTGTCGCACTTCATGGCGGCCCAACTGCCCTTCACAGGGAAGATTGCAAAAAAATTGCTTTTTTCTAAGAAAAATGTTTTGTGCCTTACAACGCACTCCAGATAAATAAAGAAGGTCATTCTACAAGAACGATGATGATGGTGAAGGTACATCTATTTATTGGTTTTGAAAGCCATGTGAGAAGTGTAGGTCCATACATTTTCTGCAAACATATGACAGTGTAAAATAAAAATATAAAATATATATTTCTGTGTTGTGCAATAGCAGGGAGTGTCTGATGTATGGCACAACCTAGGTATTACTTTACAATTATCCATGTAATGACACTGTCATATCATTCTAATTCAGAGACAGACAATCCAATCTAATATTTTGGGGAACCGTTATCCATCACTCAATGTCTCATGAAATCTCCATAACAATGTGATCAGATCTGACTACATTTCCCTGGTTGCTAATGGGCCCCTAGTGTTCCTCTGATGAGAGTTTGGATGAACAGAGAGTAGAGTGAATTACTCATCTCCTTCCTCCGGCTCTATGATAAGGCCTCCTTTACGTTCTCCCCAGGGACCTCATCTTCATCTGCCTCATGCATACTCCAAAGCTTATTCTGAATAATGGCTTCATGGTAAATCTCTTCAACGCAGTAAGGGAGACAGGAAGCAGAGGTAGCATAAAGGGAAGAGAGACAAAGTAGTTTGTATTTTGCAACGTATTTTGCCTCAATTCTTTGCCAATAGGGGTCTGGCCAGACCTTAATACTGAAAATATAAAAAAAGCCACATTCTTTCAAAAAGTAATACTTTTTCTATGTTCTATAAATGAGACTGAGAACCAACCAACAGGTGCGGACAAAGAAAGTGACAAAACTTTAATGCAACTTTGTTCCCACTGAAAATACTTGTATCATTAAAATACACATTGTTAGTCATAACCTTGCAGTCACATGCTGCGTTAACACCTTGCAATCTGCCATTTTGATGAAGAGTCACCAGCTGGGGCCTATGAGGCTCCAATAAAGCTGCAGTTTGTTACTCTAAACAAACTTTAACAGAAATGTCCCTGGAGACTCTGTGAACCATTCTGCCCTACAAAGTTATGAATAGACAAGCCAAAACTCTCATGACAGCCAATTGTAAATAAAAGTAGATTTCTATGGCTTGGACGAGCTGACTTCAAAGACAAATGAGTGAGATTTCTCAGGTGGCAGATGGTACTTTCAAACAACGCTGATCATAATTCTAGATAAAAGCAGTCTCTCTAAAAATAAATGATCAAATATATAACTTCTTACAAATTCATGCTTGTCAAGACCCCTTCATCATAATTTCCTGGAAATAAAAGACTAAAGAGACAGGTAATTAATTGTTGAGGATGCATATATTTGCCACAGCTAGTGTTGCATCAGAAAAAAAACAGTAGTTCAAGCTGCTCTGAATATGATGAGCAAAAACTTCAGGGGAAACTTTTAGTGCTATTCAAAGCATTTTTAGGTGTAAGCAATTATATAATCGACAAAATAATAATAGTTCAAATTGTGCAATTGTTTTTCATTGAGTTGCAAAACACAATGGACTTCAAAATGATGCATAATGAACTATGTATTTCATATGCAACCTGAACTGGCAACACGGTTATAATATATCTACAGTAGCATTCAGCTTTTATACCTATGTAGTAACACTATAATAACATTCGGAACAACATTTTATGAATATACCAATTCATTAATTGCTCTGTTTGTTATTGCACTCATGGAACAGAGACTCCTCCCACTTGTGTAATAAACACAGTCTGTTATTACAAAACAATTACTAAATACTGTAACTATGCAACACCATGTTAATACTGTGTTGTTAGTATATATATCACAGTTCTAGAACAGTAATTATTTTGGAAGGGGGGGGGGTTAATGCTTAAATTGAATATAGGCTATACTTTGCAAGTGGTCTCTTAATGTTTAGATTTCACTAACAGGAAATCACACTGAATTTACTCAACATAAATGTATTCTTGTTTTGTGGCTTAGTGTAATGTTTGTATTTGATTATAGGTCAATGATGCACCAGCCTTATATTTAAAACATGTACATTTTAGGCTACTCAAAAGACTAAGTGGTCAGAACCTGAAAAACAACACTTGTAACACAATGGTAGAGGAAGATGAAAATTAGGCTCTATTACGCACCTGGTTTCTATGGCAATAGCAGTACTAAGTGATCCCTATAGTGACTCTCAAGTACCCATTGAAGGGTCTCATTGACCCGTTGCCCCTGACAACCCTCAATCCACCCTGAATTACACAGTGCAGTTTCTGTTATCTTGGAAGTACCGTGACAGCTCTAAAGCAGTTTACAAATCAGGCAAAAGTAGTCAATGATATAATGTCTGTGTCTGAAATAGCACTTTACTACTCTTGTACAGCCAAAGGCTGACATAATAATAAATATAATCTCAATAAACATGATGAGTGGTATCAAGATAACCCTTACATTATACACTCACCGTACACTTTATTAGAAACACCTGTACACCTCATCATGGTGGAGGTGGTGTAATGGTGTGGGGAATGTTTTCTTGGCACACTTTGGGCCCGTTAATACCAATCAATCATTGCTTGAAGGCCACAGCCTATTTGAGTGTTATTCATTGGCATTCCAGTCACCGGATCTGAATCCAATAGAACACCTTTGGTATGTGGTAGAACGGGAGATTCACAGCTTGAAAATGCACCTGAAAAAATCTGCAGGAATTGCGTGATGCAATCATGTCATTGTGGACCAAAATGTCAAAGGAATGTTTCCAACATCTTGTGGAATCAATGCCACGAAGAATTGAAGCTGTTTTGAGAGCAAAGGGAGGCCTTACCCAGTATTAGTATAGTGTTCCTAATAAAGGGAGGCCCTACCCAGTATTAGTATAGTGTTCCTAATAAAGTGTTCGGTGAGTGTAAATCCTACAGAAATCATGATGCCAAATTGACCACACATTTTGTGATTATTTCAATCATGGAAGATACTAATATACATTTGGAAACCAAAATTAAATTCCTTTGTATGTGTCCCAACCAGACTTTTGACTTTTGAATTGTCATCTCAATGGACAGGTCTGCAGTAAAAAGATCACACCTGATCTACGATCTACACTTTTCGTGGTTGGGGTCAAATAATGTTGTGGCCTTTTGAACAATGTCATTTTTAGATATTGAAATTGTTGATATTATATAATTATTATTGGAATTTTGTCAAATAGGAACATTACATTAAATCAAATTTCACAACTGTACACATCAAACTGGCAACCTGAGACCTCTAATATAAAAACAAAAAAGTTGGCTATTGCATATACAGTGTATTTGGAAATTATTCAGACCCCTTCACTTTTTCCACATTTTCTTATGTTACAGCCTTATTCTGAAATGGATTAAAGTCATTTTTTTCCCTCATCAATCTACACACAATACCAGCTTTTTAGAAATGTTTGCTAATTTATTAAAAATAAAAAACTGAAATATCACATTAACATAAGTATTCAGACCATTTGCTATGACACTCGAAATTGAGCTCAGGTGCATCCTGTTTCCATTGATCATCCTTGAGATGTCAATTAAAATTTGAAATCTGCACTAGAGCATGTTATTCTCAATAACAACAACAGATTGCATGCATCAGTTCTCTCTCTCTCTCTCTCTCTCTCTCTCTCTCTCTCTCTCTCTCTCTCTCTCTCTCTCTCTCTCTCTCTCTCCTCCCACAGTAGGGAGTAGGGTCTCTCCCATCCTTTTTCTTTCGTCTCACTCACTCTCAGTAATCGGTTCGGTAATATTCCTACTGCCTGAAGTGAACTACCAATAAGAGCTCCGACTACCAACGGAGGATGTCAGTTGCGCAGCGCAGTGTTCTAAAACTATTGAAGGTACCTGTAGCAGTTGTTGGGTAGTAAGTGTTAGATACCCTGTGTTTTAAACCGTTTCTATTGTTTATGTAGGATATTCTGCAACAATCACAAGAACATTATCAATATTCTCCAAAAACATACGTACGCTGATGGACAATTGCATACAGAAGTTGCGATAATCATGATAATCATCGCGGATGGCTGTGTTTCGCTCCTATGGATTATGTGTGAAGGCTTGTTATGAGACCAGGTTATCTCCTGTCCTTTGGCTACAGTGGAGAAGAAGAATAACAAAGGGACGCAAATGATGAGAAGCGCGGGGTTGTTGCTTGGCTACTTTTTGGTGAAAGTTCTTGTATGCAACGCGGAGGGGGAGCCAGGGCAGAAGCTT